>NC_081560.1:185911629-186010807 GCF_022355385.1 Mustela nigripes
CACCACCCCACACCACACCATACCACACCAAACCACACCACCTCATACCATACCATACCATACCAAACCACACCACACACCATACTATACCATACCACACCATACCACATCACACCACATCACCCCATACAACACCACACACACCACACCACATCACACACCATACCACACCATATCACACCACATACCACACCTTATCACAGCACACCATATATACCAACCATGTTACACTAGAGCAGAGGTTCCCCAGTGGTGTGTCACACAAAGGAATTACAGATGTGCAGACATACTGTTCCCAAGACACTTGTCTCCTCAACCCTTGAGTGAGTGGTCAG
This sequence comes from Mustela nigripes, assembly GCF_022355385.1. Classification (NCBI taxonomy): domain Eukaryota; kingdom Metazoa; phylum Chordata; class Mammalia; order Carnivora; family Mustelidae; genus Mustela; species Mustela nigripes. The sequence continues at coordinate 185,911,965 of NC_081560.1, forward strand.
GTAGTGCCTGGGGCAGCTAAAGTCCTTGGGATGGCCAAGCAGCTTTGACCATTTCTTTGAGGTGCTGTTAGATAATTCCATTTCCTAGGTGAGCTATGATATAAAACCTCCTGAGAATCACTGGCCCAGAGCATTGCTTTTTTCAAATTACGTTTCTCTTTTCTCTTCGCCTCTGCATGTTAAACTCTTAGAACCCTCTGTGCAAAGGACATCTCACAGTGAAGCTAAGAACAGAGATAGAAAAGATGCCCTTTTCCCTCAACCTGTGGTAGTTATTGAGAAGGATCCTGGGAACCTGTAAGACTCTGAAAAGCAGAGTTAGACAAACACTGATCGAACCTGCCATGATGGAGGTTGGTGCCAAGTTTTAAAGAGGCCCGGTGGAGTGATTTCTAACGCACAGCATAGGAGGGTGAGGGAAGCCTTCCTGGAGTAGGTGAGCCTCGCATGGGGTCTTACACGCCTAGAAGGAATCAGCCATGTCCAGAAGAGGCATCGGCATTCCAAGCAGAGGGCACAGGGCACAGGAGAACCACATGCATGTATCAACTTGGCAGCCGCACACATAACTTGTATGGACCCATCATGAGGAGAAGCTCGAGAAGCACAAACTTGATGGCCTTTGGGCCCAACCTAACAAGTCGTCATTTTTCCATGAGGATTATGGGGAGACACGGAAAAAGTTTAAAGAAGAAACTCCTGGTGATGCCAGTGTAGGAAAACCACCAGCGCACATTTGGCTGGTGACGAAGCGACCAGTCACTAGGACACATTATAAGACGTAGAACACCAGAATACGCTCTTGTGCGATCATAGAACACAAGCTGAACGTCTTCAAGCACAGCAGACCCAAGCCCCCAAACCCACCTCAGGATGGTTTCGCTGGTGCAGCAGTTTTCAAAGGGGATCACGTAGCCAACTTCATGGCCGATGTTCACATCCATCTCGTCTGCCACGCGCAGGGCGAGCTGCACCGCCGTGGGCTTGTGCACCTGTGTGCACACCACGCCCCCGTGCTGGTAGTGGATGGAGAGGCAGTACTCGGCACACCACTGAGGAACCTTTCAGGGGAAGAATGAGACAGGATCAGCTTCCTTGGAGAGAACCACCAAAAGACAAGGGTTCATCTTATAAATCTTTCCTCCACCAGTGATATCACCAGTGGGCTGCACTATCTCTCACTCAGTGAAACTCAGAGCAGTCTGTGTTACACACAGAGTCATTCCTATTAAAAAGTTTAAGGGGGACACCTGGGTGGCTCAGTCATTAAGTGTCTGCCTTCGGCTCAAGTCATGATTCCAGCGTCCTAGGATTGAGTCCCGCATCTGGCTCCTTGCTCAGGAGCCTACTTTCCCTCTGCCTGCCTCTCCCCCATCTTGCGCTCTTTCTCTGTGAGAAACAAATAAATAAAATCTTAAAAAAAAAAAAAAGTTTAAGAGTTAGCAGGGACTGTGAAAGTTGAACTTCCTCCAGATTAAAAAAAAAGCAGATAAAAATAAAAGCAAAATTAAAAAAATATTTTTAACCTCAGCTGTGTTTCTGAAAAAACTAATTTATTTACAGACCGTTATTTTCTTCCTGGTTACAAGAAAGCGCCATCAAAAATATTGCTTCTGGTTGAGCTGTATGTTAACTAAGTTGAATTTAAGTAAGAACCAAAACTAAATATGGCTTCTGGTATCAACTACTATGTTTTAAGCAATGTAAATATTAAATAGCCTCTCAATGAAACATAGTGACTCCAAATTAAAGCATGCACATTTAAATCCAAAGGATTGTAACAAAATAACTGGATAAGCCTACTTACTTCCCTGGTAACAGAAGCTAAAACGCATCGGTATTCATCATCTAAACACAATATAAAATAGGCTCACTGAGCTAGTCAACCAATCCATCCATATTTGGAAAGAGTCAATTCCAAGGCTGCTGTTGAATCATTTATATTAAAAAATCCTTTTACTGAAAATGTACTATAGAGCAATTGGCTTTGTTAAGTTTATTTGTGCAAGAATGAGGGAGTGGAAAGTACTTGTTTCATCTGTATGCTGTAACCCTAGGTTCTGGCAGTGTCAGTAAGCCATGCTCTGTTACATGTGTCTTTAAAATAAATCATCCCAAGAGGGTTTTTAAATAGATCTAAGGTACTTAAAAGTTTTAACATGTTTAATTAGAGATTTGCTATTTAGTAAACCCATCATAGAACTCTTAGATTTTAATCCTCACTGTAATTTGAAGAATAAACACAACCAGAAATCGTAACTCCAAAACATTACTGCTATAAATGCTAATCCCTAATGATTAATAGTGCAAATGTAGCTCCTTCATTTTAAGACAGGTGTCAGCCTTGTTAACAGGTTGAAAACTAATCAGTAATTAATTTATTCAGCACCCACTTTGTTCTGTGAAAGATGAAGGTTTAGGGTACTGCACCCAGGAAATGTGGAATCAGGGCACAGCAGGAAACGACAAGGCACTCCAGGGACCAAAGTCCAGACCTCCAGTAGCCTGGCTTGCTACTAGTTCGTTTTTTGTTTGTTTGTTTAGTAATCTCTTCACCCAACGTGGGGCTCGAACTCACGGCCCCGAGATCAAGAATTGCATGCTCTTCTAACTGAGCCAGCCACGTGCCCCAACTACTTTGTTATTTGTAAATCACAAAGAGTTTCTCTTCTCTGTAAAAGAGGTAGAGGGGATGAGTCACCCTTCAAGTCTAAGCTCCTGGGACATTTGCTCCACAAGGCTTACTGCGATCCCACAGGGCACTAGCCAGTGGCCATACACGAATCACCCTTCCTGCAGCTGCTGGTCTGTTCCTGGGGTCCGCCCACCCGGTTAGACTAGGAGCTCTGGGAGACCAGAGACCCATTTCAGTCACCAAATAATCTCAAGCAATTTTACTCAATAGATATTTGATGGATGAACAAATTCCTTATACTTTTCAAAAATATTTTGAGTATTTAATATTAGAATATACTCTAATACTATATACTATTATATATATTGTATATATCTAATAATATACAATATTAGAGTATACAATCCTGTATTTTTTTTTTAATATTTTATCTATTTGACAGAGAGAAATCACAACTAGGCGGAGAGGCAGGCAGAGAGAGAGGAGGAAGCAGGCTCCCCGCTGAGCAGAGAGCCCGATGCGGGGCTCGATCCCAGGACCCTGAGACCATGACCTGAGCCGAAGGAAGAGGCCCAACCCACCCAGCCACACAGGCGCCCCTACAATCCTGTATTTTTTCACATAAAATTTGCTGCCTCCCTCATTTCCTAGCAACTAATTTTTTAATTCCTGCCAAACCCTTCCTTTTTAACCTGATTCCCTTCATATCAGGATCCACTCTCTAGGTGTCTAGCTGAGATTTTAAATATCATTCTTGTGAAAACTATATTAAAACTGTTTGTTTGAGGGGCACCTGGGTGGCTCAGGAGGTTAAGCATCTGCCTTTGGCTCAGGTCATGACCCCGGACTCTTGGGATCAAGCCCCGAGTCAGGTTCCCTGCTCAGTGGGGAGTCTGCTTCTCCCTCTGCCGCCCACCGTGCTCATGCTCTCTCTCACACTCTGATTCTCAAATAAAAATAAATACATTAGGGGCGCCTGGGTGGCTCAGATGGTTAAGCGACGCCTCTGCCTTCAGCTCAGGTCATGATCTCCAGGTCTGGGATGGAGCCCCATGTCGGGCTCCCAGCTCGGTGGGGAGTCTGCTTCTCCCCCTCCCTCTGCCTCGCCCCCTGCTTGTGCTTTCTCTCTCCATCTCTGTCTCTGTATCTCTCTCAAATGAATAAAAATAAAATGAAATAAAAATAAATACATTAAATTAAATGATTTGTTTGAATTTTTGTCTCCCCACTAGACTGGGGAGTCCTTACGCTGGATGTGTATGGTTCATAGTTTCCCCAATACGTAACAGAGGACCTGACACATAATGGGGATAATAAATACTTGGGTGGATGGAAGGTTAAGGATATCATAATAATAAAGGAAGAAACGGGAAAAGCTTGGACTCCGAACTTAGAAGTAATAAAACCAAGGGACATTAACTGCAAAGGCAGCATGGGCAGTCCTCACTAGCAGAGTAAGATGCCTAAGAAGAAACAAAGATTCTACGATTTCTAACTAATAGTAGGGCCACGGTATCACCATCAAGAATAGAAAATTGGAAAATAAAATTAAATGAATGAAGCTAAACAGCAGAAGGTGCTGTTGTGGGGAGTGAGGCGCTAGGAGGGGAGAGAGACGACCTTGGAAAGCCTCTGGCGGTGAGGAAGGTGTCAGGCCGGTCTGTGCAGGGAGCAGGCCCGGGGCAGCGAGCCTGAGAGCAGCTGACAAGCAGGCGGGAGGGAGGAGGCGGGCAGAGGAGTCACGGGATTTCAGAGCCAGAGGAAATCTCTGGAAGGCACGTTGGCCACACTCTCCATGAGTGCCTTGCCCAAGTCCTACTGCCAGAGGCAGCCCAGCCTGAACCGGTCCAAACCCTCCGGCCGCGCATCCAGCGTGATGCCCGCCACGCGGCAGGTGTCCAGGCGCTTCTGAGCATCCTCATAGAAGGTGGCAACGGGTGTCTCGAGACTCAGCCGCCAACATTTCTAATCGCACTTTCCAGCCTAACAGCGGTGTGGACACAACACCGTGATGAGCACCGCACCGCTTTACAGACGTAGAGCTGCTGCTGAAATCAGGGCACCCAGTTGGCCTACAGCACCGGAGAATATTCCGCAGTCTTTGTCCTGCGATCCAGGACGGCTGGCTTTTGAAGACTGGAATGCTACGGGATTCAAACAATTGCGGGCCACGTTCCCAAGCTACTGATTGGGATTTGGCCTGCATTTCTTTTCTTCTATCTACTCATAGAAACAAATGCTGCACGATTAGATTATTACACCGCATTTATAAGGGCGTAAATATCAGATAGGCCTGGCAGCGCAATAAATGTGATAATCCAGTAGTCCTCATTGGCCCCCTTCCCCAACTGAGCAAATTACTTCACTTACGAGGCAAAAAAATTTACTTCAGAAGTGGGAAGAGCTCTTCTAAATTCTATCTGTTAAAGTAACCGGGGAAAGACTGGCCACGCGCCTGCGGTGCTTAAGGGGGGATGTCTGCTGACACAGCCAATGACGAGCGGAGCACAGGCCGCAGCGCATTCCCGCAGAGAGCCCCCTGAGTGCGGCTCTGGCTGGCCGGGACGCACCGCCCTGCGGAAACAGCTACCCACGGACGGCAGCAGTGAGCGACGCACACGCCACGAGAAAAGAAATACGAACTCATCCGTCCCGCTCAGTACAGTTCCTCCGGCTTTATGCACCTCCCGAATCACTCGAAGCCAGCTCAGGCCCATTGTCAAGTGTGATACCCTAACAAACGCAAAGTATCAGCTGGAAAAAGCATGATTCAGCAACTTCTAGAAATGTGGACATTTGGTCATTTCCAGGGACCAGGATTACAGTGTCACAGGGCATGCCCGCATTCTCGGTGCCAAACATAAACACCGTGGCCTTTTGTGTCCTGATTCTGAGTCTCCTCTGGGAGCAGCTTTTTCTTTGTCCCAATATACCTTAGCCTCTCGCCAAAGAGTTAAGCGCCTTTTTGAGAATTCGTTCTGCCCTCCACAGTTTCTCCTAGAAGATGGTCCCCTGCCCCCTGGCATCCAGAACGTATTATAAGTTGGTACTACAAGAACCTGGAGAGCTTAAATACCTACAACTTTTTCTAATTCGTTTGGCTTTACTCTTCCCAGAGAGATACACTGAATTCTAAGCCATTTTGTGCCTGAAACAACACTTCAGAACTTAGCAATAGGGCACCTGGGTGGCTCAGTAGGTTAAGCATCTGCCTTAGGTTTAGGTCATGATCCCAGGGTCCTGGGATAGAGCCCTGCATTAGGCTCCCTGCTCAGCAGGGAGGCTGCTTCTTCCTCTCCTGCTCCCTCTGCTTGTGCTCTGTGTCAAAAAAAAAATAAATAAAATCTTAAAACAAAACAAAACTTAGCGAAAGTTGTACAATCTGGTGACCAAAATAGGAAACAGCTTATTATTTTTTATTTTTCATTGATTCTCAGTAGAATTTACTCCCAGGCCATAAGTTTTTGTTTCTTCAGTTTCCTCAGGGATAGCTTTTTTTTCTGTGCAACCTCCTCTTCTGGTTTAGGGACAGTCCAGTCGTCTTTGGGCAGGATCGCTCAGTGGGGCAGGGAGAGCTCATCTGTGGGTTGACACGACCATGAGCCCTGCATCTCAGGGGGGCTCTGTTTGCCTGAATGCGCTCAACAACCAGAGAACTGACATTTCAACCCTTATGTTCAGCATGACTCTGCATTTTTAAGCACATGCAGTAAAAAATTCAACACTCTTCTGGGGTCCTAACCCTGTGCACAGCCTCACTGTCTGGCCTGGGCGCACCGACCAACTCCCACCTCTGCAAGGACCACCGCTCCTACAAAGTGACGTCCTTCAGAAACCTGGTGGCTTATCAGATCTGCATACCCTTGACGGCCTGGGCAGCTTCATGTGTGTTCTTCAAGTGAAAGCAAAGATTTGAACCTCTTGATTTGCACGATTTCGTAGGGTTTTCTGGGTCAAGCGGACAGTGAACCATTTTCAGAGGTCACCTCGGGCTGCTTAGGGAAGAGCAGAAACTGCTCTTTTGACACAGGAGAAAAATAAACCTACTGACATTTTATCTGGGAGTCTAGGCAACAGACAACCCTGAATTTGTACGTTTGGTCTAGAAACTCTCCCTCCTAGAAATCACAACTGCAAATATTTTCATTTGGAACTCACCTTACAATTGCTTCAAACTCTTTCGACCCATTTTTTTCTTTTTTTTAAAAAATGATTTATTTATTTGAGAGAGTGAACGAGTGAGCATGAGTCGGGGCCAGGCGGAAGGAGGGGGAGAAGCGGCTCTTCGCTGAGCAGCGAGTCTCACGGGACTCGATCCCAAGACCCTGAGGTCATGACCTGGGCCAAAGGCAGACACTTAACTGACTGAGCCACCCAGGCGCCCCTCCCTCAACCCATTTTTTAAATGCCATTTCCTGGACTGTGTGTAGTGCCAAGTGTGTTAAAGCCTGCAGCACGCTACTCTGCTGTCCCAAAGCCCAGCTCGGCTGCCTCCGGGGTGTGCAAGGCAATCAGTGTGAGAGTGCACAGCGAGACCGTGCCGGCCCGGCCCTTATCTGCTGCCGGACAGCGGATCACCAGGACGCCGGCCCACCTGCGGCATGACAGGCGGTAAGAGGAGTCCTCTGAGGAACCCGAATCTGACCTCTATCAAGGCTTCATCAACTTTAATTAGGGGCTAGAGTTCTACACGTTGTACGAATTCAAAGTGAAGCAAAGGTGCTCCATTCTCCGGGCAACAGGCCCAGAGGCCGGGGGCTGGGCCTGAGAGCGCGGGGGCCCGGGGCTCTCGGGGGGGGGGGGGGGGGCCGGGATCGGGGGGAGCGGTCGTGGGGGCGGGGTCCGTGTGCAGGCCCTCGGCTGCCCCTGGGGCCAGAGGACAGCCACGTGAGTTACATCCGTGTAGAACTCCCTGTCCGTGCACCGCCACCACCGACGGTCTCAGCTCACTGAGTGGACAGGTGCACAAGCGAAGCGAGACAAAGTCATCCGTGAGACACGAGGCTACGCCTGTTGGCACGTCCGAGTCCCAAAGTCCCCCAGCCCTCGTTTTCCATCACTCCTCTGTCCGTGCCAGCCTGGTTCCTCTTCTGCTTTCTAGAACCATGGGGGCTGCAGCCCCGTGCCGAGGCTCTGGACTCTCACTCTTATTCCAGTGCCAGAATCATGGAATCCAAAGGTTGAAAGGAACTTTCAAGACCCAATTCACCCAAAGGTCTGACTCCCCACAAAAACACCCTGCAAAGTGCCTGTGCCTGAGCACGCTCCTGAGGCCACCCCAGGTGAAGTCCTAGGTCAGGCTACATTACGGAGGAGTGGGGCCCCTTCTGAATTTCATGCCCCACGGCCCTGGCTATCTTAATTTGTATGTACTGACACGAAGTGAATAAGGTAGAATCTAGCAGCAGGAAACATGGTCGGCACTTTACTCAGTTAACGGGGTGCAGATGTTCTAAACCGTACAGCTTCTTACTTTAGGTGCGATCTCAAGTGCAGTGCACTTAGCCACCTCCCTAACCCACTTGTCTCCTGGAAAATTTCCAGACAAAAGCTAGAGAAGGAGAAGCAAATAAAACAGACAGCTCTAAAAATATTTCATTCTCTTTCAGGCTTTTTTTTTTTTTTAATAAAGCTGCCCCCCCAAAAGGCCATAGTAAAAGCCTCTATAAATATATGAAAGGTTGTCCTATTTTCCCCAGGGCAGGCGCAAAATGCCAGCTGGACCCAAGAGAGATTAAATTTTTAGGATCCTATGAAATGTCTGTGGTCCTCTTTAGCAGGCTTGGGTCTAAAGATGAACTTTTGTTTGAAAGGCTTGAACTCTGAGGAACAAGACAGTCCTGGAAGCTCTGTAAAAAATAACCAGGTTGTTTCCAGAATTGAGAAAACAACTAACACTCCCAATATTTAAATCAGTTTAGAACTGGCCCATTTTCCCATCATTTGAGGACTATTTTGATTTCTGCCACCCTGTTGATACATACTGACTTCCCAACTAACAGAAAACAAGCATTATTTGTGAAAATGGTTGAGAAGTCAAAGATGACAGGAGAAAGCACTGCCAGTTATAAAATATTATAAATGTATGATAATTCTTGCCCTAAAAGATCACAAGTTCTAAAAGAAAACTCAGGGAACATGTTTTTTGTTTTTTTTTTAACCAAAAGCGTGGGTTAGCAATTCTGAAACTACATGATGAGCATATATTCTAAGACTGAACAAGTCAAGCCACTGTGAATAATGAGTGGCAGGTTTCCCCCAGTTAGAGAAGGGAGTTACACATGGGAATCGGCCACAAAGAATGAACCCTGTGGTGTGGAACTGGAACCAGAGGCATCAGCATGAATTTGTGGTTTTTAAGACACAGACAGAAAAATAAAAACAAACAAACAAACATATATATATATACAGAGAGAAAAAGAGAGAGAGAGAGAGAAATACATAAGAGAGAGAAACAGAAGGAGCCAGAGACAGAGAAGCAGAGTCGGAGGCGGCTGGTGGGGGTAGCCGCACCCCTCCCCCCAATATTTACTTCCCTGCTATGTTAGCTGACAAGGCCTGGAAGCAATGACAAGCCAATGGCAATGCCACTTCGTGTCCCCATTTTGGTTTCTAAGTACAATTCTCCACTAAAAGGAACCAGGGCTCCTTGAGAAAAATGGCTGTTTCTAAGACTGGAACAGAGACACAGGTAGAGCCTCTAAGGTCTTACGGGGAAAGAGCAAAGACGAGCTCAGGAACCACGGGACACGTCGGAGGGACACAGAATCATCCTGAACGGGTGCCCACAGGCCACATCAGGGACAATCTGAGCAACAAAACAAATGGGTTTAGTAATGGATTATAATCCGTAGAATAAAGAAAGAATGCATGAGCCCACATTGAAATAAATGAACAGGTAAATAACAAAGAGGAAGTTTGGTTTTTCAGAAGAATTCCAAATATTAAATGTAAAAGGAACGTCAGAATTAGGAAAATCACCAGTCTGGTTACCCCCAGCGTAATCATGTCAAAGAATGATCTAAGGATGCTAAAACTAGTAGGCAAACGCATGTTGAGAAGCACACTTTACAGTCTTCAAGTACCTCCCCGTATCTTTTTGTATGTTTTTAGAAGTGAAATACTGATTTTTTTTTATTCCATTGTTTAAAAACTCTTGAAAAGATTCAACAGGAGACTTCTACAAAAGTGCTCATCATGGGGCACCCAGGCAGCTCTGTTGGTTAAGCATCCCAGTCTTAATTTCAGCTCGGATCTTGATCTCAGGGTTGTGAGCTTGAGCCTGGCTTTGGGCTCAAGGCTGAGCATGGAGCCCACTTAAAAAAAAGAAACGACAACCCAAATGCTCATCACAGCACTGTTGGAATAGCCAAACCCTGGAAGCAACCCAAGGGCCCATCCCCAAGCGAACGGATATATAAACTATATTCACACAATGGGATGCCATAAAAAGGAAAAACAAAGGAAGCCCAGCTGCAAAGCATCAGGCTTATCCATGGTTTCCAGACCACCACCATCAGCATCACCCGTGGGTCTGTAACCCTGGCGAGCCCTCCTCTCCACACCTATTGGATTAAAAACTGAGACAGGTAGTTGGGGGGCAGCAAGTGGGTTTTGGAAGGCCCCCAGGTGAGCCCCAAGTTAGAGCGTCACTATTATGTCTGACTGTCAGTAACACCTGTGCAAGACAAGCTGGTCTCAGAAGAACACAATATGTTCATTTAATAGTGAAAAACTGGCTAACTAAAATAACAGCGTTTTTAACCAAAACACATGGTAAAGCTATAAAGAAAAGCAAGAAATGATTAATACAAGTTACTCTGTGGAGGAAAGAGGGTAGAGCATGGGGAAGGGACACACACAGCCTCTGAGAAAAACAGTGTCTTATTTCTTCAAGTAGGCAGCGGACACCACAGCACCTGCGCGGTCTTCCTGCCACAAATGCGTTAACTGGAATCTAATCCTAAGGAAACGTCAGACAGGGTCAAACCGAGGGATGTCGTACAAACACCTAGCAGTACTCTTCCGAAGTGTCAAGGTCATGAAGGATGAGAAAAAAACAGCAGCTGTTTCAGATGAGAGGTGAGGAAAGAGAAGTGGCAATTACACACAATGTAATTTGGATTGGGTTCTAGACCAGAAAAATACTTGTATTATCAAGGACATTAGTAGGAAAAGTGATCAAATTGAATGTCTGTACATTAGGTAATCAGGAAATGTCAATTCTACATTCCTGACTTTGATAATTACAGTGTGGCTGTGCCCTGTTTTTAGTAAATATTTGAAGTATTTGGAGGCAAAGGGCATTGTATCATTAACTTTTAAAGGGTTCACGATAAACACTGTGCACGTCTGTATGTCTTTGCGTGGAAAGAGAGAACAATAAAGCACATGCAAAATATTAACGTTTAAGAAAGTTGGTTGGGGGGCGCCTGGGTGGCTCAGTGGGTTAAGCGGCTGCCTTCAGCTCAGGTCATGATCTCAGGGTCCTGGGATCGAGTCCCACATCGGGCTCTCTGCTCAGCGGGGAGCCTGCTTCCCTCTCTCTCTCTCTCTGCCTGCCTCTCTACCTACTTGTGATCTCTCTCTGTCAAATAAATAAATAAAATAAAATAAAAGAAAGTTGGTTGGAAAACATGGAAAATCTTTGTCCTACTTTTGCAACTTTTCCTAAGTCTAAATTATTGCAAAGTAACAATTTCAAATAATGTTTTAACTTGCTGTTTGTCCACAGAAAAGAAGGAATGCTATACCCATTCAGTTTTCAACAGTAGCTTCTTGCTGAGAAACCAAAAGCATTAGTTGTAACAGTAACTCACTGCAACAATTACAATTCATAGCAAACACTCCACATGGGCAGCTCTAAGTTAAAGAAAAACCACCTATTGTCCATCTCTCCTCTCTTCAAGCTAGAACAAGTAAGCCTCAGACTCAGAGGTAACAAACAACCTGAAAAGTGGCAATGCAAAATAGAAAGTATTCTTGTACTGGCAGCTCAGGAAGTTGTGTGATGTAAGACAAATTATCAAATCCCTCTGGGCCAGTTTCATCATCTGAGAAATGAAGGCGTTCTGTCAGAGTATCTTTATGGTCTATTCTAATTCTTACATCCCAAGAATTCATACATGAATTTTGTAATCAAAATACTGCTTGCGTTGGAATTTAAAAGCAAAATATAGATACTACTAAAATCAAATCTAGAAGTTCAGGTGCCAGAACAGCCTGGACCATATGTTTTCCTTAACTATCGACCCTCATTCTATCCTCCATACTGGACCCCAAAGTGTAGGACCTTGGGCCAGGATGATATTTGCCCACTCACTTATTTCTTACAGTCTGGAAAATCAAACTTTTCTGTGCTGTTGAATTTCTGTAATTTACCCAGCTTCGCCAAGAAGCACGCATGACCAAACACCTCCACTGTCAGACTGCTGGGCACATAAACATGACAACTAGTCCCCAAATCTGTGGCAGGCAAATAACACCTATCACATCTTTTCAAATGGAATATGAGCCATGAAATAATTTGAATGCGTTTTTATCTACTAGTCTAGAAAAAATGTACTGGTACACTAAACACGATATCCACACGGGTGTAATTAACTGTCATCAGCAGCTAATAAATAAAACCAGGTAATTTAACTGTTGTGCTTGAATTGTTAACACTCTCTTTTGTTTTTTTGGTTTAGATAAGATTATTAAAACGGAACGCTATGCTCCGACATTGGACTGAAGTAAGGAAAAAGTACAATGCCTCACGCAACAAGCAAATGGTGTTTCCCAACAGCTACTCACCTGAGAGCTCTTGCCACACTTAGCATCTCCTGAAACGATCACAATTTGATTCTGAAGCAGATTCTCCATAAAGGAGTATTTTTCTTTCCATATTGGAAGATCTTCCCTCTCTTTTAGAAGTTTGTAATAACGGGATGAATATGGCAATCCGTCGAATGGGTTGAGTTCCAAATCCTCACAAGCCAAAATCCCCTCCTCATCCCCATCACTGGAATCCAGGGACTCTGGGAAATAGCGTTTCTCTGAGGCGGAGTCCGGGCATTCCAGTTCTGCCTCTTCCATCTTGTCCGAGGGCGAGCTTAAGCAGCCGGCATCCTCCGGGCGCTGTGCTCCGACGGCAGCGCGCCGCGAACCGGGCCGAGAGTCTGCGGTCGCTCGCTGGGACGGCCCGATCCGAGACTTCAGTGCAGAGTCTCAGCCAGCTGGGCTCCCCGCATCGGCACGCGGGCCTCTCTGCTGTGTGACCTACGGTGCCCGCTCACGCTCTTCTGCACGTTCAGTGACAGTCCGTACACCGCCCTACAAACACACAAACAAAAAAAATCAGGTACCCAAACAAGATGTCCAAAAGCAAAAGTACAGGCGTTCAAAATGAAAGCGTTAACTGGTTTTTTTTGTGTGTTTTCTGCAAACTGGTTACTGCCTGTGCTTTCTGCTTCGTCTTTGAGAAGCCAGGCTAGCTCTTCAGGTGCAATCAGCTGCCGCCTTCTCCTGGCCGGCTTGGGGACGGATGCACACTGCACCTGGTGCTCTAGGCCTGATCTCGAGCACAGGCCCTGACAGTGAGCCGGGGATGTGGTGGCTGTGAGGCTCTAGCAGGTGGTCTCTAGCCCCACTATGAGAGAGACACTGGATCCTGTTACTGGGGGACACCGTGAGGACCCAGTGCATCCTGCCCTAACACTGGTTACAAGACAGTCTATTTTGTTTTAATTAAGAAATCCTCTAGCTTAAAGTAGAGTATTTTTAAAAACTTCATTTAGATTTGCTTATGCCAGTCCACAGTGACAGGTGAGGGAAGTGGATTTATTTATTTATTTCTTCCCTCTGAGGCTATAGCTAGCTTTGAGTTATAAGGTCTTTTTTTTTTTTTTTAAAAAGATTTTATTTATTTGACAGATCACAAGTAGGCAGAGAGGCAGGCAGAGAGAGAGGAGGAAGCAGGCTCTCTGCTGAGCAGAGAGCCTGATGCGGGGCTCGATCCCAGGACCCTGGGATCATGACCTGAGCCAAAGGCAGAGGCTTTAACCCACTAAGCCACCCAGGCACCCCCTGAAAATATTTTAAATGAAGAAAAGAAATTACCCAAGCAAGGGCAAATTTAAAAGAGGTCAGTAACTTATTCCCTACATGTCAGGTAAGTGATCTTTCAATCCTGAGTGATTTTTTAAAATCCAATCAATATTGCTGGAAATAAACCCCTTTTCACATTAGCCAGGTCAAAACTAAAAATACAGAGAAACTCAAGGAAAAAAGAGCAAACCATAATTTGTAACTCATGATATTGTCAAATTACTCTTTTTACAGAACCTCGTTTACCACAACTATTGCTTTAGACGGCTAATGGGCTCCCAGGCTAGCTCCTCACCCAGGTAATAAAACAGGCTTCTTCGGGATGCCTGGGTGGCTCAGTTAAGTGGCTGCCTTCAGCTCAGGTCATGATCCTAGTGTCCTGGGATTGAGTCCCACATAGGGCTCCTTTCTCGACAGGGAGCCTGCTTCTGCCTCTGCCTGCCTGTGCTTGCGTGCTCTCTCTCTCTCTCTCTGACAAATAAATAAAATATCAAATAAATAAATAAATAAATAAATAAATAAAAGGCTTCTTCACTATTCAAGCCAGGCTCCAGGGAAACACCGAAACACTCAGGAAACAATGGCTGTTTGCCTCCTCAGGGCTTTGGTTAATAACACACATTAAGGATACTCTTAGGTCAGGACCAAGACTTTACAAACTCACACACAAATAGGCCAAAGGGAGAAATTAATAACCAGAGGGGTGGAAGAAAGGACGTCACAGCTCTTTGTTGTTCCTGCAGATGAGACCAGCTCTACAGAGCAGCTCCAAAGGAACACTCTGGCTTGGGATCACAGAACAAGGTGACTTTAAGACAGTATCTAAGAATCAGAAAATTCCACTGCTTAAGAGAAGTTAACGTTTGGTTTTACATTCAATTTTTCCTTTATTCTGATTAGAATCCCTTCTAGAGGTTCTCATTCTACATGTAAATTAAATTGCTGTTATTATGATCAATGATTGCCCTAGGTACTATTTATGAACCATTTTACCTAAAAAAACACAGTTACTATTTTTACCAAATAAACATCCTTGAAATGTTTCTCTTAGTTTTATGATACTCCCTGAAGGTCAATAATCTTGTAATTAAAGTAAAACCTTATTTATTAAGTGTCGACTACTTTGAACCATCAAGAAAGACTTGAGTTTTCTGAGCAGTCATCTTTCCAGAGATGGAAGGGTCACCCGGCCCCATCACCACACCTACAATGTGCAGCTCCATCACCTACTTCTCTGTTCTGCTGGATTAAAGATGGCCGCCAGTGCTCTGCCACTGCTCCCCTGAGAGGTGGAGTCTACTTCCTCTCCCCTTTGCTGAGCTGGCCCTGTGAATCACTACCATCAAAAGAATGCAGTGAAGTGACGATGAACCACTTCTAAGGCATCCACATGCCTGAAACACTCCCTCTTGAAGCCAGCTGTCATTCTGGGAAACGCCCAAGCCACATGGAGAGGTCACCAGGAAGAGACTTAAGCCAGGCTTCCACCAGCAGAAAGCACACACATGCCACATGAGGAAGCCACGGAAGATGGTCGTTGCCAGGTCAAGTCTCCAGATGACCACAGGCCCAGCCAATACAACCCCCAGTGAAAGAGCACCCACAGCCACCCTGTCAACCCAGAGAACCGTGAAAGGGAACCCACGGTCATGGCTTCTGGAAGCTACTACGTTCCTGGGTGTTGGTGGTGGCAGCAACAGATAACCAGACCTCTGCCTACTGAAGCAATCTAACTTTCTCTTCGTGACTCAGGGTCATCATTACGTCAGTTTCCCAAACAGAACGATGTCCTCAGACTTCCCGGAAGTGTCCAGGGATCAAAGGCCAGACTGGTCTGAAGCCCCGCATTTCTGCAGGGATTCAATACCCATGCACCCTGTGGTCAGTGTGCTTACCTGGTGGGGCCCTTCTCTGCTTTTCTGACCCACTTTCCTACCCAGCATGTTAGAAACCAGTTAAGCTTGTTGGACAGAAATACTTGTAAAGGTTAAGCCCTCAAAGGGCTCTCTATTGAATTCAGCAAGCGCTATGAAGTTTGTGACGATCTATGTTCACCACTCAGAGGGACTTTCTGTTGCTTGGTAGTTTGAAGCCCAGATTTGGGGGGAGCAGCGGAGGAGTTTTCATGATAGACAATGCCTTTCCGCATTTATTCGGCTACTGGCTTGACCCATATCAGGATTTTCTTAAAGGTAATTAAATACATACAAGAGATCCAAGGTTGGCCTTTGGCAAACTTAGTAGTACCAGTGAGGGAAAGCAAATATGGTAGGTGACATGCCGCTCAAATCCAAATGTAATAAAAACTGTTCTGTTAGCAGGATCAGTTACATTCCTCTACAAGGATCTGAAAGACTGTTATTTGCTCCTTTTCAGAGCTTTCTTACACATAAATTGTAGACTGCATAATATGTGAAGGACTGCCCTTTGAAGCGAGTCTATCACAACTTTCAAACAAGCATTTATGAAAAACAATACAGATCCAATGTAACACGAAACTACCTCAACAGGAAAGAATCAGAAGTTGATGTAAGGGGAGCTATGTCTCAGTCATTGCAATCCTTGGTTCTGGTGCAGTTACTTCTAGAAACACAGTTCACAGAAAAGGTAAAGTTTGCAAGGAATTAAGTAAACCAAGATCGTGAAATTTGTCCTGAGAAACTCTGGATTAGGTTTCGCTGTTCAATGTTCCTCTTCTGCATTTTTCTCCATGTTCAGTTTACTAAAAATACATTCTTCACACCTATCAAGTTCTCAAATGTACGACGTGAGGACTCTGTGGAGATGGAGGGGCCTGTGTGGTCTCCTGCGGTGTCACGGCTTTGATGCCATCCTCGTGAGGGCTCCCACCTGCGTGTGCTGTCCACCTCGCTCCTGAACTTGGTCTCCTGTGTTCTACTACTAACTCATCACGTCCAAACTGGCTATACAACAGGCACTTCAAACTGAGCATGTCCTAAACTGACCCCCTGATATTTACCCTGAAGCCACAAACCTGGTCCTCCCACGTCAATGACTTCCTTCCTTTCAATTGCTCAGACCAAAAAAATTGAAATTATTCTTGATTTTTTTTTCTTGCCCTCAAATCCCACATCTGATCCTTCAATGGTAGTAGGCAGAATAACAGCCTACAGAGACCTGCATGTCTTCATCCCCGGAACCTGGGAATGTGTACTTTGAAGGCCAAAAGGGCCTAAAAGGTCACCAAATTAAAGCCCTCCGGCTAGGGAGACTATCCTGGTGAGTCCAACCTAATCTTAGGAGCCCTGAAATCAGACAACCATTCCCAGCTACAGTCACAGGGATGCAGTGCTGTTGGCTTTGAAGGTGGAGGAAGGGCTGTGAGCCAAGGAATGATGTGGGTGGCCTCTAAAAGCTGAAAAGACAAGGAAATGGATTCTCTCCTCGAGTCTCTGGAAAGGAACACAGGCCTCCCAATCTTCGATCTTAACCCAGTGGGGATCTGGACGGACTTCTACCCTACACAACTGTAAGAAAAAATAACCACTCACTCTGCGGTGATTTATTACAGGAGCAACAGAAAACGAATTGATGATGTCAGCTCTACTTTCAAAATACACTGAGCACCACTGGGAGCAGCTGGTCCCCTGGGTCATGGCAGCAGCCTCCTGCCTGGCCTTCTGATTTACTCTTAGCCATAGTCTCTTCTCAACCCGGTCGCAAGGACCCTGTCAGTCAGCTTGTGTGTCCCCTGCTCCCAAGTCTCCACTGGTCCTCATCTCACCTCACTCCAGGGAAAACCCCAAACACTTAACAGGATCAGCAAGCTCGGAGGCTCTGGACCTGGCGCGGCTCTGGCCTCATCTCCAACCGCTCCCTTGCTCCTCACACTTCTAGCCGCCTGGTCCCCGGGGTGTTCCTTGGACACCCCAGCAGGGGACTTCACGCCTGCTCCTCTGTCTGAAATGTCCCTGCTTCAGGTGTCCCAATGGCTAGCTCCCTTTCCTCCTAAAGGTTTTTATCAAATGTCAGTCGGGGTGGCTGACATCTGCCTTAGCCTCTGCCTTCAGCTCAGGCCATGATCCCAGGGTCCTGGGATCGAGCCCCACATCAGGCTCCCTGCTCCGCCGACGCCTGCTTCTCCGTCTCTCACTCCCCCTGCTTGTGTTCCCTCTCTCGCTGTGTCTCTCTCTGTCAAATAAAAAAAAAATAAAATCTTAAAAAAAAAAAAAGTCAACCCAGTGAGGGCTTATCGCCACCCTGTCTACACTTTGACCCACACCCCCCACAACCCAGACCCACTTCCTAGCCTCTTTTCCTGCTTTGTTCTTCCCCCTTGACACTCACCACGGGCCGACAAAGTATATATTTTACCTCTTGACCTTGCTTCTGGCTGGTGTCCTCCACCAGAAGGCGAGCACCATGAGGCAGGGGTTTGTGTCTCTTCTGCTCACTGCTGTCTACAACAGAGCCTGGCCCCTACTCCACATTCAGGAAATCTCTGTTGAGTGGATGATGCTGGCAGTTCAGAGAGATTTTTACTCAACTTTTCCAAGTGTGCCTTATACTGTGTCAGTGTGGAGGTTTTCTCAAACTCCTTAGGACTCAGTTCTTCTCCTTTCCCTGGTCTTTTACTCCATACCAAGATGCTTGTGATGACCTACTGTCACTATGCTTTGGGATTTCTGTGACTCTGTGTCCCCTTTCATGAATAAGAGGACAAACTCCTTTTATTCCCAAAGGCTCTGGCCTGAACTTCTGGGGAATTCCCAGATTCCCAAACTGAAATATTTGTACAGGTTCTTGGTTGGCCTTGAAGAAGACACCCAAGCCACAGTTCACCCTGTCTTTCAGCAGACTTACAGGGCAGAAACCACAAGAGCTTCCCTGAGATCTGTTGGGAGGCACGGACCACGCTTACCCCGGGCGGCCGACCTTCCATAACTGATAGAGACAAAGCAATGTCCTTTCATACCAGGGAACCACTCAACTACCTGTCTTACCTATTAACCTCGCCTCACGGTTTTGGTCTCTGCTTAGACTGTTAATGGAGCGATTCCCTCTTTGGTATGTGCCACAGTCTGAGCCCGAATATCGTGGGTGCTTAATCAGTAATTAGAGGCTGCAGAGCTAATGACTGAATCACTTTCTGTTCTTTGGGGATTTTCCACTTTTAAGACTAACATCTTCATGCCTACACTGCTGGTCTTCCGTTTACTTACTCAGCCAGGACTGGAGCACCCACTAAGTAGCTACCCTGCGAACGGGCCAGTGCCACAGAGCGAGCAGCCAGGTCTGGGTCCTGTCCAGCGAGGCCAAACTTGGGAGGGGGGTGTTGTGGGACAGAGACCATCTATGACACGCGGACTTAGTCTCATGGTCAACTAACTAGAAGAAGGAAGAGGTGGCTGGTACGTGAAAGGTTCTGGTACAGACGAACTCGCAGAGTGGACAGGGCCAGCTCACCAAAGACGGTATGCAAAAGAGACCGTGTTTTATTGTAAATGCCATGGGTCTAATGTGCCTGGTCATTTTCTGACCAAAATTCTTATTTTTTTTACTTTTTCGCTTCTTTTTACAATTCTCCTATTAGATTTGATATGTTACGGGATTTTTTAATACTAGAACTTATAATGTTCTTTAAGTCCTTAGTGAGACAAGTTTGAGGAGAGCTGGTAACACTTCAAGGCCAACGGCAGGATGAAGCGTAGTGGGGTTCGGAGCCGGCTCACCGAGCTGGGCAAAAAATCATTTTCATGTACAAAAATTCTTAAGACTTATGAAAACTAAACAACATTTCTTGACTTGAGTGTTTTCAATCATTTTCTGATAGGTCTGTGAAAACAGTCTGTTCTGGGATCGGATTCGCAGCCCCACCCTTTTTACCTCCACTCTTTAGGGAAAGGGTTCTGGGAGAAAAGGGAATACACACACACACACACACACACACACACACACACACGCACACACAATCTTGCCTTAAAAAAAAAAAAATTCTTTTTATATGACACCCAAAACTGGGTTGACATTGTTTCACCAAATAATTTTTTTCTTGAAGAATCAGTGGTAATTTGTATTGAAACTTCACAAATATTTTAGTATCTATTTAATGTCTCCTCATATTCTGCATGGCAGTAAATTATTTAATATTAAATATTTATACACAGGTTCAAACAGAATTAGTAATCTAAAAAAGAAAAAAAAAACTCCAAGGATGAGTCTTCTGTAAATACTAATATTAAAAAGTTGTACTTTTGTCATCTGTATCCCCAAACTCAGTTATTCCCGTGTCACAGATTTTCCAATCTCCCAGGAGAAACGCTACCCTCGATAAAGTGAACTCTGATCTCTACTATGACAGTGTAAGTCCTGAAAAATAAAAAATATTAATTCTGGCCATTTATGGGAGCAGCTTAGAAAAAGGAGACATCTGTCTCTGGAACCAAACTGTGGGACTAATGCAAACACTTGCTACATGCATTCAACACATTTATTCAGATTCTCACTTTGTCCTCTCGCTCTACGTTCACCACACGCTTCCTAAAGTCAAGATACATTTCTGAGCCATCTTTACAACTTCTACAAAGTGAGATACAGGGTTTTTCACAGACCATGTGACCAATAAATATTTTCTCAACTAATAAACAATATCCCTGTAACCCATAATTATAATGTTTAGAACAGAGGTTAATGAGCATTACAAGTGAATAATAACGGTCTTCAGGATAAAGGGCTATTATTTTTTAGAGAACAGGATCACTGGTCCAACATTCCATGCCAATTCCATTCAAATGCTTTTTTGTGGCAACATAAAGAGCTTGCACCGAATGTAAATCAACTCATTGCTTCCTTCATTGAAGAAGTCTTGCTATTAAAAATGTCAGCTCAGTTTAACAGTATGATTAGAGCCACAGTCTACATCCTGGCACAAGCTCCTTATCTCACTGCCAACCAGTAACAGTGTGTGGACTGGAACTGGTCTGCAGATCGCAATTCGAGAAGCATGGTTCTTACTGCTACTAAAGTTGAACTGGTAACAATAATGGTAATGATGGTAATTCCGCCAATTAGCCTTTATAGAGTGGGCTTCCTGGGTGCCAGATGCTCTACGGCTTTAAATGCTTCGTATGGATTATTTCATTTAAACTCTTAAAGACCCCATGAGGGTTTACTTTATTATTTCCATTTTTCAAGTGAGGAAATTTAAGCCTTTGGAGGTTTAGTTAATTCATCCAGCTTCTAATAGCTCGTCTGTGGGAGAGCAGGTGCTTGAAGTCAAGCAGCCTGATCTCAGCGTAACCCCAGTTAAGTGTACAGCGTATGCCTAACCACACTGTGCCACACCGCTTCCCGGCTGCATCAACGAACCCGGGCTCACGGTGAGACACTGTGGGTTGAAGGAATACCTGAGGTTATAGGAGAGGTCAGGCAGGGGTGGTCTGGAAGAAATACCATTAAACAGAACAGAGAGTGAGAGCGCAGCTCTCTTATGAAAAGAAAGACATTTGAGATTTTCTGAAAAACATGGTTGTAATCACCCACGTGGCCTTACAGTCAAATATTTAATATGTAAACTTTATCTCCCAGGCATGTGATACTCTAACTGAAACAATGGGCTTATCATTACTAGGACTTTGGGACGGTTAGCCTGTAGTCTGCTTTAAATGGGCTGAGAGCTCCCCAAAGCACATCTTCCAAGATCTACTTAAAATCTTTCTTGAACAAGATAAAAGTTCAGAATTCATTTTAAAAGACTCTTATGTCCAGACTTCTAACCAGTAGCCTTGTTTTGATTTTAATCAAATTACATCAGGTGGCTTTTTAAAGACACTCAAATTTTAAAAATGATTCACTTTTAACTCAATAATTATCTGTTCATAACAAATATGGCTGGAATAACCAATCATGAATAATTAATTTAAGAATTCTACATTCCACTGGTAATTGACATTTCTGTAGACTTATATACGGGAAGATCACCCAAACTCAATCAATACTTACATATCATAATAACCTATCACTGCCCACATATATATTTGTAAATCAAGCTTTTTATTAGAATGTCATTCAGTGCCTTTCAATATTGTTTTGTTTGGTTTTACCAGAGAATATTCTAAAAACTAGTATTTGAGTAAAAGCAAAGTTAATACAATTTGCTAAAATATTAACTTGGCTTATTTACGTGCTCCATTTAGATAATTTAAGCAACAGTTAAGATCCAGCAAAAACTTAACTCTAAAGAGATTATTGCAAGTCTTCCTAGAAAAATAATATAGTTATTTTACCTCCAACATTTACAAAGTGAACTTTTGCCCACCTTTTTGTAAAGACAGCATTTGTTTCAGGTATCGTCATAACCCCCAAAGCTACATTTTACTTGAATTATTGTTCCAAATGGGGGTGGTGGGAAACCACAGATATCAGGAAATTTTCTTTCTTGTTAAGAAAGTAATGGGTAGTCATTTTGCAGTCACTTTAACAACACAGAAACAGATTGATAAACTAAGTTGTACATTCCACAGCAAGTGGAAGAAAATATAATTTCAGGAACGCCAATGCATGAACCCTCAAGAGCAGGGAATCCACTTTATTAATCTTTCCAGATTTTGAGCTTTCTTTGGCCACTCCTCCTCAGTCTCCTTGGGTTCTCCCACCACACCCACCTCCTCATGCCCAGTAACTGCGCCCCCGGGGTCCGAACCCGGACGCTCTTCTCATTCCACTCAATCTCCCTGGAGAGATTTATTCACTCACATTTCGCCTCAGTTTCCGAATGCTTCATCTAAACTTCCCCCTTCATCTCAGACTTCTTTCTTTAGTTCCTACCCCACATGTCCCAACTCCTACTTAAGTGAAATCCCAACTTAGATGACAGGCACTTCAAACGAACTGAACTCATCACGGATGCATTTCTCACACTCCCTAAGAAGAACAAGACTTCTTTCCTTTTCTCGTGTTCTGGGTTTCGAGAACAGAACACTTTCCCCATCACCTGGACACCATCCCTGGCTTCTCCCTCTTCTTCACCCTCTACAGCACCAACACCTGCCGCTTGGATCCTCTGAGGGCCCCCTCCACCCTGTTCCCCACCCTCCCAACCACCACACTTATTTTATCATTTCTTGATGGAATTACTACAAAATCTCGGGTTTGGTTTTTCTGCCTCTAGTTTTGGCTCTCCACCAGTCCGTCATTCACAGGCTGCCAGCGATCCCTTTCAAATGGAGAACCGATCACGTCACTGACCCAAATCCTTCTCATTACCTTCAAGATACAAATCTCACTCCTTTGGTCCTTTCTGATTTAATGCATATCTGCCTCCCAGCTTCACTTCCTTCTATGCTCTTCTATTAAGTGGCCTCTGCTCCTGCCACAGTGGACTCCTACTCAGAGTTGTTCTCTCGTGCCCCTGTGCCTTTGCCCGGGAAGACCTCACACATAATCCATCTGGTCATCTCCTATTCCCTTGTGGAGAGCAACCCCGGAGAAGTACCTGGCATATTATGGATGCTCAGTAAGTTTGCTGTATGCCTGCAGTAACTAGCACCTCCATTTAAGAAGTTCTCTACAATATGCAAGGTATTTTCACTCCTATCTATAAATGACATGTCACGGATTTTGATTTTCACAACTTGACTGTTAAACAATCCCTGCAGATCTTGTTATTACCAGTTTCCAATGAGGAAATAATAGCTCCTGACTTTCCAAAGTGGCATAGCTAGAAATTAATGTGATCACCCCTGACTAAAAGCTTGTCTTGTGTTATTATTCTACTTAAATTATCAGGTTGATACTGAATACCCACCATGAGCTAAAAGGAGTACTGGACTTAGTTCCTAAAATAGTTAATCTAATTAGAGGCACAGACCCATGCACATAAAATGGCAGAAAACTACAGGAGAGTAGAGTTGGGGCTAGGTGCCAAACTGGGTAGTGTCCCCAGTAGGAGAGAGCAGTGCATTTTGTGGGCATTGACCAAATCCTGGAAGACTTTGCAGATGCGGGGGCAGCAACATGGTCCTGCAGCCCAATTATACTAAGAATGAGTACAATGTTGAAAGAGCATTCCTGGAGTCCAACAATTTGAATGCAGATCATTCCAGATCTGGAGGCCACACAAGAAACAAGGCAAAAATGGACATTCGTTTTCTACCCTGACTGAACTCCTTGTAAATTTCAGAAAGTAGTGGTGAAAAAGAGAGAAAAAAGTACCCTCACTCCAGCAAAACAAAAAGCAAATAAAAATCCAGTAACAGAAACAAAAACTTCCTCTGACTTAGGATAGTAAGTCTAGGAAACACACAGTCATTTGTTTCTCTTTCTTTCTTTCTTTTTTTTTAAATCATCCTACTCGCATTAAATAATATTAACTTTCTACTGCAATTATTTTTATTTTGAAACCTGATGTGGCTAAGAGACTTAAGTAAGAAAAAGAAAGGCTAGGTCTGTTCCTTCACTGCTACCTTATTCCCTGGTCAGAGTGGTTCGGTTTACTACTCTAGTTAAGCACCAGCAAAGTAAATAATGTAATAATTCTACCCAGTCTGATGAACTTAGAGACCTTTTTAAAAATCCGGACTTTATCATTTTTACCAACCACCCGTAACCGCCTAAATATGCCAATGAAAATAAAAAGAAAACACATGGTGGGAAATCCCCCAAAGGAGCAACCAATACCTTTGACATTCATCTCAACCCCTACCCCATGAGCAACATTCTGTCCTCAGGATAGCTCCTCCAGTAAGAAAGCATATCCCTTTATCTCAAGCACTTTCTCGAACACTCTTCTCCGTCAACAGACAAGCACAAATACACGGTACCAGCTGCTTGAGGGAGAAGAGAAACTGAATGTTGTCCTTAAACATGTTAGTACCTTCCCCCACTTCTACCCCTCAACCAGTCATTTCTTCCATAAACACACTATCCCCGAAAATCCAATATTGCTTTCCACAGTTGCCAGTTACCTATTACCTGAAATATTTCAATGCCAGACTTCCTCAATGTCAAGTTTATTGCTACTGATAAAACCATTCTTCTACACTGCTAAGTTTAAAATACCAACATATACCTCCACTTTTCAACCTTAAAATCTGCATGCAACAACCAAATTCTTGAGTCCTTTTAACTTCAGCGTGGAGACTGGAGAGAGACAACATTGTTCCCTTGTTCTTTTTTAAATACAAATGCTGAATCCTTTACTGTTTGAGAAAATAAAACCCTATCTCTTTTACATGTTAATAAAGACCAGGTTTTTATCACTAACTTGTCACTTTGATTATGGCATCACTAATGAGCACCATTATGTTTCTTGGATGAAAAGACCAACTCACAATTTTGCTAAAGGTACGGAAAACTCGAGTCTGAAAACACTGTTCTACAGAAGTGCTGTTGATCTTAGATGCTGTTTGTCTAAAAAGGTACCCCCTGCCCTAAGTTTCAGGAACAGGTAATTAAGGTGCCGTGAAGTGTTTACTTTCTAAATTTGTTGTTACTTCAATATTTTAGCTGATGAATTATGAGTTCAGTATATATCACACTGCTTGTCAATATCCACACATAAACCTTCTTGCTTTGACAAGTAATCTGAAAAGGCCCTCTACAGTCCAGGAGGGGAAGCCCAGTTCGGTGGAACATAATAAATGTCCGTTTCCATCACAGAATATATGCTTCTCAGGTTCAATTAACCTCTGAACGATTCTCTTTCTACCAGGAAAGTAATTTTCCTTGGTGTCCTTGTCATCTATGGAGTGGAAATCTCTCTAGTGGCGAAGAATGAGTAATCGCTTGCATGACCCAAAAAGGGCTCTTCTCATCATTTCCCTCAAGTGCTGTCTAGAGCAGCGGGAGGAACTGATGGAGGGGCCATCATCTCCAGACATGAGCACCAAATCAGTCCTGCACTTCCCACCCGCCTACTCTTTTCCTCCTCAATCCTTTCCTTCTCTCTCCTCCATTTTTCTTTCCTCCTTAAGGCCCGTGTTTCTTAAGCTAGATCTCTCTCCCGGTGGTTTGCATTTTTACAACCCACCAGACTCAATCTCTTGCGATCCTCAAAGCTTCCTTAAAGCATGACCGGCACGTATTTCAACAGCCAATTATTATGATGGGATTGTATGGGCTAATGTTACAGTTTAGCAGCCCTACAAAGTTTTGGTACAAAATACGTGGGCTGACTCCACAGCTGAACCGAAAACGGGGAGGATGGAAATAAACAAAACACACACACACACACACACACACACACACTCCAACCGGAAAGATCCAACCCAGGCCCACTGCCTGAAATGTGATACTCGGGATGACAGTGCAATGTGGGGCAACGGAATGCTCCCGGGTTTCAGGATTCAGGAGACGCATTTGGCCCACTGCCGCCGACAGAAGAGGCTTTCTTTTGCTTTCTGAGCCTCCCATAAACGCCGCCCGAGCGACCACCCTCCCGGGGCCTGGCCGACGCCCTGGCTGCCGAGGGATCGCCCTGCTGGGAGGGCTGGGGTGCGAAGGGTCGCTCCCGCCGCCGACACGCGGACTCCGGGAGGTAGTGGCGGGGAGGCGGCCTCTGCTGGGGCCGTTTCGGGGGTCGGGGCGGGGTCGCCCTCGGCCAACCGGCGGGCAGCGGGGCTCCCCAAGGCGGCGGGGGCGCGCCGAGCCCGGGCGACCGCAACAGGTGCGCCGCGGCCGCCCACCCGCCCCTCCCGCGGCCCGGCCGGCCTTTACCTGCAGCGGCGGCTCCCGAGTCCGGGGCGGGAGGCCCGGGCCCGACCGCCCTTCCCCGCCCGGCAGGCCGAGCTCGCCGGACGCACGGACTGGCGGACCGACGGACGCCTCGGGACGGCGACGGAGGGGGGCCCGTGCCCCCGCCCCAAAGGCCCGGGCTCAGGCCCCCGCCGGGGGCGCGAGGGCTGCCGGGGAGGCCGCGACCGCCCGACCGGGCCTCAGGGACAGAGTCTTCAGCCGACGACCCGGCCACCACCCTCGTTCCCAGTCCCCGGCGACGCGCGGGCCCTCACGCTCGCCCGCGTTTCCTCGCGGCTTTTGGTCCCTCCCTCTCGCCGTCCTTCTGGCCCCTCCTCCTCGCCCTCCGGGTTGTCAAGGCAACCCGAGCGACGCCTGCCGCGGACGAGAGGCGTTAGGAGGGGCGGCGGCGGCGCCAGGAGGGGCGGCGGCGGCGCCGGGGGCTCGGCCCTTGGGGGCCCGGGAGCAGCTGACCATGGAGCCCCAGAGTAAGGGGGTCGGGCCGGGCGGGCCGGAACCTCCCGGGAGCAGGGGGGCGCCCCGCGCGCGGTCCGCGGGCTGTAACGCTTCTGACGCGGAAGCACGGTTCTCCCGCTCGCTCTCCTCTCTCCCGGAGCGGGGAGACGGGCCCAAAGCTGCCCGGCGCGTCCGGCGGGGTCCGGGCGCCGAGGGGGTCCGCGGGGAGCCGGAGGGACGCGGGAGCTCGGGACTGTGTCCCCGAGGCGCCAGCGCCCCCGCCGTGCGCTTTCCTGAAATGACCCGCGGGCAAATCCGTGCGCTTGTACGGACCCTCGTCGTCGCTGTAGCTTGGCCCATTCATTGTCCAGAGCCGTCCCGCTTCCACGACGTCAGCCGCTGGACCAGCCACGAGGCTGGGGCTCGAATGTCTGAGCGAGACCCCGTCCAGTCCCCACTCCGCAGTGTGATTTAAGGCAGAAAACAACAACAAACCAGAAAACAAAACCGCTCTGTCCGGGCGCGTTTGGTTCATTGCTAGAGGCTGTACGAGCAAAGACACTCCAAATATGAATATAGATCGATCGATCGATCGATCGATCTGTAATGTTCCTGTTTCCCACATTGTTTGGCAAAACGTGGGCCATCTGGAGTTGAGAGCGAATATGCGCTCTAACTTAACTGGGCCCCCCCCCCCCTCCCCGCTCCCAAAGCTCTCTAGGCCTGTAGGGCCCTGTCCGAGTTTTCCAATACCGTCTTATTGCTCCTTTTGTTCTCAAAATGATAACAGTGTTGTCTGTAAAGACTTAGAAGATCTTAAGCTGATGCAGTTTAACTCTCAAAACCAAGTCGGCTTTTCTTGGACAATTTGAGAAATGGAAGTACTCAGATCCAATCCATTCTCTGGGGAAAATGCTGGCATTTTAAAGGGTCGTTAGTTTTGGGCAAGAAGGCTTTATAAAGGCTTTTTTCCTTCCTTTTAACTCATTTGCTGATGAGAACCTTACAAGTTGTGAGTTATAGTTGCTTGAGTTGAATGTATACACTATCCTGCTGTTTGCATTATAACTCGATATTATTACAGCCTTTTTAGTGCAGTGGATGGCGCGTCAGTCTCATAACTCTTTGTATTCTACATCTTATCCAATTTGTTGAAAGAAACTATAACTTACGACAGTCTCCTGTCAAACTGATGCCAGACTGTGTATGTTTTCTGTTAATGGAAGAAAGAGGTGAAATATCTTGCAGAAACAGCAACTTTATTCCTTCAGATTGTTATTGTTTAAATGTGTTAAGTATAGATTTTGACTAATTCTGTGCTCGCTGTCTTTATCCACTCACCCATTCATAGTATCTGTTGTGTTCCAGACACTGTTCTAGAGATGGGGGTGGCACAATGAATAGGATAGTGTTAGTTTGGGCCATCCCAGGAAAACCCTGCAGAGACTTGCCCAAGAACAACCCACACCTCTCTCAGGTCTGAGATTGGGAGGGAGGAGACAGAAGTCTTCCAGGAGGAAGTAAGAGGAGGCCTGCAGAATGACCTTGATTTCGGCTCAGTCATCATCTCAGGGTTCTGAAATCGAGACCCAGGATGGGCTCCACACTGGGCATGGAGTCTGCTTGAGATTTTCTCTCTCCCTCTGCTCCTCCCGTCCCTGCTCCCTCTTAAAAAAAAAAAAAAAAGAAAAGAAAAAAGTATCATGCATAGGAATTACATGTTTATATCCCATCGCATTGGGTTTTGAAGTGGAAAATTTTTGTTAATTCATGCCTGGGAGACAACTCCACATAGTCTTAAATGCTTTTATCAATTTAATCTCAAGTGATCCAAACAATCACCAGTTATCTTAGGAATTTTTTTAAAAGATTTTATTATGAAGAAATCTCTACGTCTAATGTGGGGCTTGAGCTCACAACCCCAAGATTAAGAGTCTCATGGTCTACCAACTGAGCCAGCCAGATGCCCCCGGAAATTCTTTCACAGTCTAATGAGCACTATTTTGGATAAATATTTACTAAATCATTCACTGTTAGTAAATATTTAGAGGATACCATTAAGTGATTTTTAAGGTCCCTTTTAACTTCAAAATTCATATCCAACCTTCAAAATTCAGATTTTACCTGAAACCGACGTTATTTCATTCTCTCAAAAATATTGACGAACACTAGATATGATATTAACAAGAATTATAATTATCTATAACTAGTGTTATCATTATATTATTAATGGTATATTGTGATACCAATATTTTCTAACACATTGTAAGCCTGGTGTTTACCTTTTGTTAGTGACGGGTTTCAAAGAACATTTTACAACTGTAGTTGAACATATCATCAGTGAATTGATTGGAAGGAAGAATCCTTCTTAATTGCTTTAAGGATTAGACATATACCCAAGGAAAACACCAAGGAACCGCTAGAGTCAGTCTTATCCATTCTGTTTCCACACACTTAGGTTTCCATTACTTTTAGGAATGACCTTTATAAATGGAGTCATTAAAATCCAATAAACATAAACCTTCAGACCTCACAGCAGGCTCATACTCTGGCTATAGGCAGAGAACAGGGCTACCACTATTTTACAGAATAATAATAAATCAATGAGCCAAGAAATGACTCCCCAGGGAAAGGGCAAATTAAGTAAGTTCACAACCTTGGGCTGTTCAGAGTGGTTTTGGCTTTCATTATTTTCTTTCTAAACTAACTATACTATTGGAAAGATAACATACAAAACAACATGGAAAATATACATCAAAAAATTGTTTGGTTTTTGTTTTTAGAAAATATTTAAGTTCAACAGTACTGTCTCTTCCATAATTTCTTAGTGAATGACAATGCCAAGGGGTAACTTTGGGGGCCATTACCCTCTCTCTCATGATCTTTCCCTAGCTCACCAAATCACCCTAAGCAAACACACAATCTGGGTGTAAAAACTATGAATCAAATGCAACACCAAAGTAAGCCCCAGCTCCCACTTAGAACTCTATTGCTGCTTATTCTCTCTATAAAAAATCTAGGTCTAGTTTAGACCAGGCAGCCATTGGCTGCGCCACCCCCCGCCCCGCACAGCTTAGAAAGGAATACCAAATGGGGATCCAAGTTCCAATGACTCAGAGAGTGAGGCATTCGCTTAAAGGACTGAAGCCTTTCTCCAAACCTGTTTTTCTACTGGTTTTCCCATCTTTGTTAGGATTCTACCATCTCCCCGGTTATTCCAGCTGGAAATCAGAGTCATCCTTCCCTCCTCTCCTCCACTCCCTCCCGCTTGTCTTACCCCACCCACCAGCACGCCTGTGTATTCCACCCTCCAAATACTGTCATCACTGGGACTCCAAGCCACCATCTTGTTTAAGCCATGGTTGGAGGCTCTACTGATTTCTGCAGTTCGTGTCCCCTGCCACATCTGTTTTCCACCTGGAAGCCAGAGTGACCTTTTCACAATAACATATTACATCATGTTCCTCCTCTGCCAAAGGCCCTTCGAGTTCTCATAATGGTCTAGTTGCCTCTTCAAACTTACCAGGTGTGTGATCTTAGATAATTACGCTTCAAATGATGGTCTTTTTTTTTTTTTTCCTTAAGATTTATTTATTTATTTGAGACAGACTGACAGAGCACAAGCAGAGGGAGAGGGAGACTTCCCGCCGAACGGAGAGCCTGACATGGGGCTCCATTCCAGGACCCTGGGATCATGACCTGAGCTAAAGGCAGACACTTAACTGATGGAGCCACCCAGACACCCCAAGTGTATGGGTCTTTTAGTCCCTTAAGCATATTAAACTCCTTTAAGGACAGTGAGTCTTTGCGCCAGCTTTTTCCCTCCTGTTCGGGCAGATCTGACTCAATACCCTCTGGTCTTAGTTTAAAGGTTCCCCGCCATTGAGTCCTACACTTAGACTCTAAAGTAGGTTGTGCCCTCCTTCCTCACGTCATTCAGATCTTTGCATTTTTCTCTTAGCAGTGATGACAATTCGCACTTCCTTTGTTAATTAAAAAAAAATCTATTTTCGCCACCAGATGGTAGTGTTGTAGAAAAGGGCCTGTCTGCCCTTTTGGCCCTAGAGCCTGACCAATGGGAGAGACGTAAGCCCCAAACAAGCATTGACTGAATGGATGGTACTGCCTCATCTCATGTTATTTCTTTGAGAATGGGGCATCCTTAAAATCAGAAGCCATTTTGTCCTACAACAGGAAGGGCTGCGTACTGGTGAAATCTCAAGTGCCTCTTGTGGAGTGTGCTTCAGGTCAAGTTCATTGAACTCAGGTGCTTACACCTGTTAGCTAGATTACAAACACGGCATTGCTTTTTAGTAGGCTTAATGAGATGTTTTATCCATTTTATCCAAAACAATTAAGGAGGGGCACCTGGGTGGCTCAGTTGTTAAGCATCTGCCTTTGGCTCAGGTCATGATCCCCTGGTCCTGGGATCATGTCCTGCATGGCTCCCTGCACAGTGGGGAGCTTGCTTCTCCCTCTACTCCTCCCCCCTACTTGTGATCTCTCTCCCTCTTGCTCTCTCTCTCTCTCCCTCTGATAAATAAATAAAATCTTTTTTTAAAAAATGAGTAGGCAAGTAATCTTATTTTTGAGACCAAAGGCTCACTAGATCATAGCTCCAACAAAATCTTTGCACTACCGTGGAATACTCAGCTTTAGTAACCCGATAGACCGGTAGGAATTTAAGAGTAATTATGTAAGCCCAGGAATGTTTTAAAAATATCTGCAGTTTTTTTCTCAAGTAGTCTTAGCCCCTAAAGAATATTAATTCTAATAATTATAATTGAAATATTATCATTAAGAAATAAATGCTTATATAAGTCAAGTTCAAAACTTTAAAAAAAATTTCAAAGCAACATCGTTTAAATAGATAGTTTCAACTCCCCATCAAAATACGAAAATTCATTGCGCTCCTGACCTCCGGATGCTCCGCCAGCCCCAGAAAGGGGCAAAACGCCTGGACGATTGCAGCTGTGTCTCACCAGAAGCTCATATTCACCTCAGCGTTATTCCTAGACCAAGTCCATTCCTGGTAACTTGGATTTTACCTCTGGACGGGAAAAGGAAGCACTGTTAAGACATGCTTCCCTGGGAGGACCTGCCCAACCACCCCGGGAGCTGAGCTAGCCAATCAGACGGAAGGAAGGGTTTGGGCACACCAGCAGCATCCGAGAATGCCTGAATGACTCAGTAAGGTCAGAAGGTGGTGTGAACGCCTCAACAAGTAAACAACTCACAATGCAAGAAATGTTCTTGCATTTCTGTGCTCACAGGGCTGGCTGGTAAGCCAGGGCCAGAGATGCTTATCCGTGGGGTTCTCCAGTCTGTGGTCTGGGGGCATTTTTCCCCTGCGAGGCAGAAGGAAGGGAGGAGGCATTCCTTTCTCTAAGACCCCAGGTGCCAGTTCCTTCTGCTGTGTGCTTCCTCCTTCCAGGCTGTCAGGGACCCTTCTCTAGCCTCGTCTTCTCGGGAGTGTCCTCTCTTCCTCAGACTCTCTGCCTCCATGGGTCCGTCCAGAGCGCACTCCCCGCCTGTCTGCCTGTCTGTCCATGAAAACAAATTTTTGGACATCACCGTCTCTTAGAAACTTTGCCTTTTTACCATCCTCCAGCCCACATCAGAGTTACTGTCTGCGTTTAATTAGTACGTTTATTATTCTAACAAGCTGTAATCAGTATGTATTCATCCATTCCACTCTCCCATTAAAAGTTAACTTGAATTGGATTAAGAGTTTAAACATAAGATCTGAAATTTTAAAACCCCTGTTAGAAAAACAGGGTGAAAGCTCCTTGACATTTGTCTTGGCCAAGGTTTCTCAGATGTGATGCTAAAAACACAAGTAACAAAAGCAAAACCAACAAGTGGGTCTACATCAAACTAAAAAGCTTCTGTACGCTGAAAGAAACAACAAAATAAAAAGGCAAACTACAGATGAGAGAAAATATTTACAAATCATCTATCTGATAAGGGGTTAATATCCAAACTACGCAAGGAACGCATACTACTCAACAGCAATAATAAAAGTAACAATCACCATCATCATCACCATCGTCACCATCTAATTAAAAATTAGGCAGAGGACCTGAACAGACATTTCCCCAAAAAGCCACTGACAGACCTTACTTTTCAAAAGTTTACATTTACCCCCACTTGGCTTTTATGACAGACCTATATTAGTACCTGTTTTTTTCTAATAAAAAATGGAATTGGGGAACCCCCGGTGGCTCTAACTCTTGGTTTCGGCTCAAGTCACGATCTCAGGGTCTTGAAATCACGCCCTGCGTCGGGCTCAGTGCTCAGCGGGGAATCTGCTCGGCCCTCTGCTCCTGCCCCCGCAGCCTCTCATTCTCTCTCTCTGTCTCAAATGAATAAAATAAACCCTTAAAAAAAAAAAAAAAAAAAAAAGCGTTCTCAGTGGTTTTGCCGCGAGCCCTTACAGCGGCCGCGCACCCCATGCAGGGAGAGTGGCGCCGCCCAGTGCCCAACCTGGGAACCACACCGCGCGTCGCCACATCCTGCCGCCAGAGCCCTGAGCAGTCTGTGAGCGTCGGTGCCTCATCTTGATTTATTTGGGGCATCTGTTAGCAAGGTGTGTCCTTGGGTACCCGAAAAGCCTAAGAGAGGTTATTTTTTGGGCCCGAGAATGCTAAAAAAAAAAAAAAGAAGTTTTCCATGTAAATTAATGGCAACTGCTGCCATTAATTTGCTAATTTTTGTGGAAAAACACCAGTTCTGTTTGTGATAGTTTTCACAGGAACGTTCTATTTTTTTTTTTTTTTTTTTTTTTTCCACAGGAACGTTCTATTCCAGATAGCTGGGGAAAGCTGTGTACGAGTGGCCAAAATGTACACAAAAAGATGCTCAATATCACTAATCATCAGAGACATGTAGACCAAAACTACAGTGAGCTAACACGTCAGACCTGTTAGAATGGTTATAACCAAAAAGAGAAGAGATAACAGGCATTGGCAAGCACGTGGAGGGAGAATCCTGGTGCACTGTCAGCGGGAATGCAAACATTAGCACAGCTGCTATAGAAACCAGTGTGGAGGGGCTCCAAAAACTGAAAAATAAAACTACCATGTGATCCACCAATCTCACTTCGGGGGATATGTCTGAAGGAAATGAAGTCAGGATCTTGAAGAGATATCTGCACTCCCACATTGCAGCATTTTTCACAATAGCCAAGAGAGATAGATATATCTATGTGTAGATATCTATCTATCTATCTATCTATAATATACTTATATAGATACACAGTGGAAAGCCACAAGAAAGAAGGAAATCTTCCTTTTGTGGCAATACGGATGCATGCGTAGGACATCATGCAAAGCGAAATAAGCCAAAGAGAGAAAGACAAACACTGAATGGTTATGATCTCTCTTATATGTGCCAACCGAACAAGTAGAACTTAGAGAAACAGTAAGTGGAATGCCAGGCAGCTGCCAGGGACTGGGAATTGAGGGAAATGGGGAAACACCAGAGAGTACAAATTTTGAGTTACAAGATGAGTGAGTTCTGGGAATCTAATGTACATGGTGACTAAAGTTAGCAATTCTGTATTTGAAAGTCACTAACAGAATAGATCTTAAATGTTCTTACCATATGCATAAAAATTAATTATGTGAGCTCATAGAGGTGTTAACCAACCTATTGTAATTATTTTCTAATACATAAGTGTATCAAATCATCAGGTTGGACACCTTAAATCTGTACAATGTTCTGGGTCAATGTATCTCAGTAAAGCTGGGGGTGGGAGTGGGAAGCCAGGAGCTCCTCGTTGTTTTCTTTCCTGAAGCTCTCTAGAGCACTTGGAAGAAAACAACTAACTCTATTACACTACTCACTTTTTAAAAAAAAATATTTCATTTATTTATTTGACAGACAGAGATCACAAGTAGGCAGAGGGGCAGGCAAAGAGAAAGGGGGAAGCAGGCTCTCTGTTGAGCAGAGAGCCAGATGTGGGTCTCAATCCCAGGGCCCTGAGATCATGACCCTAGCCAAAGGCAGAGCCCCAACCAACTGAGCCATGCAGGCGCCCCTACAACTACTCACATTTACTAAAGAGTTCTAAGACAGCAGCGGGTGGTTTTCCTTGCCTTGTGTAGTGTTTGGTGATTGGGATCTAGTTTATGTTTTAAGTAAGTTTTTGCCACTGTAAGCAATGGACTAGCAGTGTCCCCTTTACCGATGGGGGTCAGTAATGCTTTCAATCAGACTGGAGAATCAATTCCAGATAACTCAGTATCAATTCAGAAAACTCATCCTAAAGTTTCTGTTCTTTTGCTCTGATTCTGTATTAATATTTGTATCAATTAGTGTTTAATTAGAAAAAGCAAAACCGTTGTGGGTGATACAGTATGTGTTTTCCTAAAATGTTCACTTGTGGTCATTTGTTATGCAGCAATAGAAAACAAGTATGTGGCTTCATATAGTTTCTGCAGGTCAAGATTTCAGGAATACTGTAGCTGAGAGCTTCTGTTTTGGGTTGTAGTCCTCATGCTGGCCAGAGCTTCGGCCTCCTAGCGGCTTGACCGAGGCTGGAGGATCTGATTTCAAGATGGCGTACGCAAGTGGTGGCAAGTTGGTACTGGATATTAGTGGGAGAGCTCAGTAACGAAGCACATTAATTTCTCTGAAGGGTTGCCTGAGTGTCCTCACAGCTTGGTGGTAGGTTTTACCCAGAGTGAATGAGCTCAGAGAAAGGAAGGTGGAAGCTGCATTGTCTTTTATAATCTGGCTTTGGATGTCACACTCTTGTCATTTGCCTTAATTACACAGGCCAGCCCTATTCAGGACAAGAGAGCCTGAGAGAGGGCTCTGCAAGGTGGGAATAGCAGGAGGTGAGAACTGTTGCTGACTAGACACTATAGCACTTGTCAATGGTACCACTCAAAGAACCAGCTTTTAGATTTTTGTATTTTCTCCATTATGCATTTGTTGTCTATTTCATTGATTTCTGCTTTTATCTTCATTGTTTCCATCTCATAAGTTTTCTGTTCCTTTTTTTTTTTTTTTTTTTTTTTTTAAGTCTTTGAGAGGGATACCTGGGTGGCTGTTGGTTGAACATCTGCCTTCTGCTTGGGTCATGATCCTAGGGTCCTGGGACAGAGCCCCAGGTCAGGCTACCTGTTCTGTGGGGCATCTGCTTGTCCCTCTCTCTCTGCCATGGCTCATGCGTGCTCCTTTTCTCTCTCAAATAAAGAAAATCTTTAAAAAAGTCTTTGAGGGACACCTGGGTGGCTCAGTGGGTTAAGCCTCTGCCTTTGGCTCAGGTCATGATCTAAGGGTCCTAGGATTGAGCCCTGCATCGGGCTCTCTGCTGAGCAGGGAGCCTGTTTCCTCCTCTCTCTCTGCCTGCCTCTTTGCTCACTTGTGATCTTTGTCTGTTGAATAAATAAACAAAATCTTTTTTTTTTAAACAATTTTTAAAAATTTTTTTATTTTTTATAAACATTAAATAACAAAATCTTTAAAAAAAAGTCTTTGAGATGGATACTAACATCATTGTTTTTCAGCCTACTTTTGCAAACATGTGCATGTAAGACTCTGAATTGCCTTCTAAGCTCAGATTTAACTGTATTCCACAAGGGGTGTGTGTGTGTGTGTGTGTGTGAAGTTGTATTAAAGTATGACATATGCCAAAGAAAGTACACAGTATTAAGTATACAGGTTGATGAGTTGACTCAAAGTAAACACACCCATAACTAGTGCCCAGATCAGGAGACGGATGACCATTAGTTACTTCAAAGCCTGGACCTCATAATACTGCCAGGATTTCTGGCAGTATTATGTTCATGTCTGATCATTCCAACACCCGAATCCTTTACAGAGAGGGGAAGAGAGCGAGCGAGCGAGAGCGCGCCCACGAGCTGGGAAGGTGGCAGAGGAGAGGGAGACGCAGCCTCCCTTTTCAAGATCACTTTTAATTTTTATTTACTTATGGAGTGCACACACAGGTGCAGGAGTAGGGGGTTCGGGACGGGGGAGGGGAAAGGGAAGGGGAGAGAGAGAATGTTAAGCAGATTCCTGCCGAGCACTGAGCCTGCTGATCTCAGGACCTTGGCCTCGCTGAGCCACAATCCAGAGTCAGACCCTTAATCCGCGGAGCCACCCAGGCGCCTCTTTAAGAAATCTTTTATACAGAGTACCAGGAACAATTTAGCCAGCACGGTGAGCTCTAAGAGACATGAAGTAGCTACCGAAGTCTCACTTGTGGTGGGCAGAGGGAGAATACTGTGGCTCAGTGTTCTGTGAGTTCTGAGAAAGCGGCTGATACAGGAATCTGGGGGACTCACAGCCTGCGGCCTGGGAAACGTCCTGTACGTCCCAGGGCTCTCTGAGCGGCGCTCTGTGGCCCGCGTCACAAGCCACCTCTGCCTCTTTCACCGTTGAAGCCTAAATATGACAAGATTCAGGACAAAACTTCCCAGTTTACTTCAGGAATGCAGTTGAGAGTGTCTGAGTTCAGGGACCGCGTGACTCAGAAGAACGTTGCACTTTGAGCACTTGGCTGCTCTCTCCTTCCAGAAGACTGTCCGTCACCGGCTCTGGTGGGGTAAGACATGCAGAGACCTACAGCGGCCTTCTGTGGCTCCGCCCCTTGGAACGACAATGTTTCAGGGTTAGTTTGTCCCCCTGTGAACTGTGAGGAGGGCTTTGCAGATCTTTTTATTTTAATTAATTAATTAATTTGACAGAGAGCAAAAGGGAGCACAAGCATGGGGAATGGGAGAGGGAGAAAGAGGCCGCCTGCTGAGCAGGGAGTCGGATACGAGGACCCTGGCATCATGACCTGAGCCTGAGGCAGTTGCTTAACGGCTGAGCCACACAGGCGCCCCTAGATCTTTAAAACAATAGCAGTTCTGGGGCACATGGGGGCCTCAGTTCATTATGTCTGCCTTCAGCTCAAGTCATGATCCTAGGATCCTGGGATCATGTCCCCCCCTGCTCAGTGGGGGAGCCTGCTTCTCCCTCTGCTCGCTGCTCCCCCTGCTTGTGCTCGTGCTCTCTCGCTGTCTCTCTCTGACAAATACATAAGGTGAAAAGAAAAAAAAAAGAACAAGAGTTCTGTTCAAGATTGGACAGAGTCCCCTTGGGCACTATAGTTACATAAAGATGCGACTTGTCTTAAGTTTATGCTCTCTGTTGCACATATGTACATGTGCATATGTAGAATGGAAGCATAAACATAGACACACATACTTTCTCTTTGGAAATTTTTCAGAGCTGTAGAGTAGCTCAAAGTCATACAGTGAATGCCTCCATGCCCTTCACACAGATGTGACTGTTCACACTTTGCCACTCTTGTTTTCTGCCTTTCTCTCTCCTGCCCACACACTCACACACTCACAAATGTACACAAGCACATTTATTTGCTGAACCCTTTGAAAGTGACGCACAATGACACCATGGTCCCAAATACTTCAGCATCTTTCTCCTCTAAGAACCAGGACATTTTCTTCTGTAACCACGTACTACTAATACACCCCAACAGTTAACATTGGTCTAGTAATATTACCTAATACGTAGTCCCTAGCCATTTTTTCCCAGTTGTCTTAATGATGTCCTTTATGGTTTTTTCTTTTGTTTTAAAAGCTTGGGACCCTCTTCAGGATTACATGTGGCATCGAGAGGTCATAGTCCTTCAGTCTCCTTTAATGTGGATAGTCTCTATTTTTTTTCTTTCATGGCACTGCTATTTCTTTTTCTTTTTAAAAGATTTTATTTGTTCATTTGACAGAGAGTCACAGTGAGAGAGAAAACACAGGCAGGGGAGTGGGAGTGGGAAAGCAGACTCCTCGCTGAGCACGGAGCCTGACATGGAGCTTGATCCCAGGACGCTGGGATCATGACCATAAAGCGTCAAAGGCAGACGCTTTAACAACTGAGCCACCCAGGCGCCCTGTGACACGGATATTTCTGAAGTGGCCAGGCCAGATGTCTTACAGAAGTTTCCATGCTGGATTTGCCTGATTGTTTGCTTCCTGATGTTTGAAGTCCGATATTTTTACAAGGGGTGTGATATCACACAGATGATGCTGTTTCTTTTTTGTTGCATCTTACCAGCAGGCACTTGATGTCCCTTCTGTATTTTGATACAATGTCACTGCTGCCACTGAAAAAGAAGAGACAAATGTTCTGGTATGAAGTGTAGTTAAGGGTTGGGGAACCTGGAAAGAAGAAGACTCGTTTCTCACGGCTGTCAGGACTAGTGCTACAGAGCCACAGCGTCATGCTTCCTTCCACTGATAGAGGGCGGCAGGACGATGAACATGAACGACGTGCCCCTCAAAGACGTGTCCTCCTAGCAGAAGAGAGAAGCTAACACGTATGAGAGAATCTTCCAGTGTGAAGAGAGAGAACATTTCCGCTTAGGACTAGAACACAGATGTGAGCATGGCAGGGATAGTCAATCAGAGGCTTGGTAATGGAGGCAAACCCCACTCTTCATATTTCTGTTTTCACTGCTTCCAGGGATATACTTATGATTCTACTTAGGCCTATTTCCTTCTTGCCTTGCACGTCCACTATAGTCACTCACGTTTTTATTGCCTCATGTTTACTCACCGGAGCCTTGCCCTCCACTGCTCCGCACTCTCCGTGGTGGCCTGCTTCCAAGATGGCTCCCCATGAACCCTCTGCCTCCTGGTGTTCTCACCTGTACCCTGCCTTGGTCTGTGTGACCAGTGACATAGGGCAGAGGTGACACATCACTTCCAAGATTAGATTATGAAAGCCTGGGGCTCCTGCCTGGGGCTGGCCTTCAATCTCTCTCTGGTTCCCTTCCTCCCTTGCTCCCTCTTTTTCTCCTCCTTGGATTACCCGTCAGTGGCCATGACATCAGGTCATCGACACACTCAAGCATCCTATGGAATGGCCTACATAGCAAGGAACGGAGGCCAAGTACAGGCTTGCGGGCGGATTCCCCAGCCTCATCCAAGCCTTGAGATGACAGCTGCCCCAGCTGTCAACTTGACCGCAGCCTCTAAAGAGACTGTGACTCACCCAGCTAAGCTATTCCCAGATCCCCGACCCCCAAAGCTGAGACAATTGTGGGCACTTGTCATTTTAAGCCACTAAGTCTTGGGATCATTTGTCGCGTAGCCTTGGAGTCAGACACCATCTTGTACTTGTTGCTGTGAAACTTGGCCTTTCTCACCCCAAGATCAGCACGGATCTCCCCCGACTATAACTCCTTTTGTGCTGCTTTCTCCTCTTTCTAGACTAGTATTTTCTGGTTTTAGATAAGTAATATAGTTACAAATTTCAAAAATAAAAAGTTATAACAGAGTATATGCAGACAAGTTTCATTCTTGTAATCCTGCTGCTCAGTTCCTGCCTTGCAGGCAACCGCCTTCTTTGCTCCTGATAGATCATTCCCGGGAGAGCTTAAATATTATCTATACAAGTCAATTACATGGTTACTACATTCCTGTCTCTGTTCTGTATTTTGCTTTTCTCACCTAACCTTATATTTTGCTTTCTTTTTACTACATGAGTTTTCTCCTATTTTAAACACCTGCGTAATATCCCATGGTAGGTTTGCTATTGTTTATTTAACCCGTCCACAACTGATAGGCCGTTTGTTTTCAGTCTCTTACTACTGAGGGAGGGTGAGTAGAAGATGTCTGATATTCCTAATCTCCTGAACCTGTGAGTGTGTCGCCTCCTAGGGCAAAGGGAGCTTTGCAGCTGTGATTAAGTTAAGGGTCGCGATGATGCTGCTGCTGTATGATCCAGGTGGCCTCTGTGTAATCAATCATGAATCCTTTTTAAAAAGGGAGGCAAGAACATCAGTCTGGAGGGGGCTACGAGCAGAATTTGGAGTGTTAGGAAGGTTGGAATCCAAGAATGTGGGAAGACTTTAGAAGCTGGGAAAGTCCCGGAAATGTCCTTTCCCCTAGAACCTCCAGAAAGAACAAGACTTTGATTTCAGCTCGGCAAGACTTACTGTGAACTTTGGACCTCCAGAACTGTAAGATAATGAATTTGTGTTGTTTCCAGCGGCTGTGTTCATGGGAACTGGTTACGACAACCATAGGGAACTGGTATGGCTATTATCACAAACAATGATAAAGTTGTATTAAATTATCTTGTATTTTGGACATTCTGCATTTTGTGCAAGTATTTTTGCAGAATAAATTCCTAGATGTGGCATGGGCCGAAGGCAGTGTTGGGTTTGGTTAATCCTCACTTCCAATGGTAATATTTGTGAGAACAACTTTCCCAGCCTCTCCAAAGAGTGGGTAACCAAACTTTGGATTTGTAGGGTTTTAGGGTTTTTAGGGTTTTAGGGTTTTTCAATTGCTAAATAGTAATTGCTAAACAGTAATCTTTTGAGTGAGCTAATTGTTATTCCTTATCTGCACACCATTTTAGAATCTCCTTCAGAGTTGGGACTAAGTCCTTGTTTCTATTTATTCCACATTGTTTGCCTGCCTCCCTTCTACTACTTTCTAGAGAGTGAGTTCTCCCCATAAAGTGGTAAAGGGATACATATCCAAAGGCATCCATTCTTCTTCTTCTTTTTTTTTTTTTAAAGATTATTTATTTATTTATTTGGCAGAGAGAAATCACAAGTTCACTGAGAGGCAGGCAGAGAGAGAGAGAAGGAAGCAGGCTCCCTGCTGAGCAGAGAGCCCGATGCGGGACTCGATCCCAGGACCCTGAGATCATGACCTGAGCCGAAGGCAGCGGCCTAACCCACTGAGCCACCCAGGCACCCCAAAGGCATCCATTCTTCTTAAGAGTGGGTAAGAAATCTTATGTAGGATCCATTTCATCCATGTACATAACCATCAAATTTTAGTTATAAAAATGCTTCGTTTTGGATAAAAACATCCTAATTGTAATCATTGATAAGGGTTAAGGAATGGTTGCCTGGCATGCTTGTCCTGCCTTTTTTCCCCCCTAATGTTTGATGGATCTAAGGTGGGATCAAGAAAACACGTGGCCAAAGAACACGTGGCCTTGCCTTGCCCCTGTTGCCCCAGACAGCTACTGCAGAGCTTTTCCATTAAGGGCAACACAATCCAGGCTCCTGGAGGTAGCCAGTCCTTACTGATTATGTGCTCAGGAGCAAAAACTTGCTTGTGTCCTATTTAAGGACTAACAGCTGCACCACAAACTGTAACCTTGTGCCTTTCCAGCGAAGAATGAAACATATGTAGAACCTTCCACCACCTTCCTTCTCTTACCTTCAGAGTGGTTACACCTCCATTCCTTGTGTTTTCTTCTTTCTTAGCATTGCCAACATCTTTTTTGAGAGCTTAAAACTTCAGGGAAAAGAAAAAGTTACCACTTTCCTGGACACATTGGAGACTTCTAGTTTTTTAAAATTCGTTTCTTTTGTTTGTAATGTAGCCTGGTGGGTTTGGAATCTAATTAAAAAAAATTATTTGGTAAAAGTTCTAACCTTTTTAATCACTTAGCTGTTAGCTAAAACTTAATACGTAGTGTTCAGTTTCCAAGCCAAACAGTGTACACATTCAGAGTTTTCAAACCTTCTAAGAAACCACAAAGCTTCAGTTTAATAAGACCTGGAAATACAAAACATATCTATTGCCAATGATCCCAGTTATAAAAATTCTTTGGTTACTGACAAGGGTATAAGATGATGAAGGCTTTTAAGAAAAATATGTGACTTCTGTCTTCTTGCTGTTCAGAATTGGTGATAATTAACAAGCATCCAACAAATAACTTTGAAGATAGACTCATGGGTCTCCATCCTTTTCTGACCGTGTGTCTGCATTTTGACGGTCTCTCATTCTGCTAAACTTGAGCCCTTTAGCCGTCTGCCAAAAGGAGGGTGTATTTGTCCAAGGCCTGGCACTTGACACGTTTCCCTCCTCGCTAATCAGCAGCGGGATAGTATCTTGATGACACAGGAGTGGTGAGTCAGGCTGGTTAGCCAGAGTCAGGATGGTTTGTTCCAGCTGTTTCTGCCAAAGCCATCCCTCTGGTAAGCATCCTTGCCACCACTAATTCCAAAGGGCCTCTGTTTACTTTGAATTCCTTCTAGATAAAAGTGAACCAATTTACAAAAATGTGATAATGCTACCAACACTTAAATTACCATTAGAGCTCCTATTTTGAAACTTCCTACATACCCATTACAGTGTGGGGACAGTACTCTTTTCCCTCAGGAAAACAGCCTCTATGGTCAGTGTGTTTTTCTCCCAGCACTGAATATGTAACAGGCCTCATTCTTCTGTGAGGTAACCGTCTAAACTTACACGAACTTTTTCATTTTCCTAGGCTTAAAAAAAAAAAAAAGAAAAGAAAAAATCTCCATAATCTCTTTTGTGGTGATTCCCATACCCTACTCTCTGCGTCAGTTGGGTGGTACCCCCCAGGAGTACAGGAACCACACCTGCTTGTTCACTGTGGCGCCGGCAT
This sequence comes from Mustela nigripes, assembly GCF_022355385.1. Lineage (NCBI taxonomy): Eukaryota > Metazoa > Chordata > Mammalia > Carnivora > Mustelidae > Mustela > Mustela nigripes. Next base: position 185,955,238 of record NC_081560.1, read on the forward strand.
TGGTTGAATAAGTAAATGGAAGACATGAAAACGTGGGCAAGATCGAAAACTTCACGACTAGGGGAACCCTACAGTGCTATGGGTAAAGAAATGTTGACCCAAGGCAGTGTCTTTGTTTTGTTTTATTTTTACCATATTTTTCCCCAAGGAGTAGAATTTAAATTCTCTTTAAGAAAAATGAAATACTCAAAAGAGAAATGAAGTATGTATGTATGGTTGAGTTTGAAAGGCCGCTGTAGTAACTCAGATTCCACACACCCCCCCCCCCCCCCCATTCTCTGCTTCAGGAACTAATTTGGAGGAACATTGCTCCAATGGAAGGTCCATGATCCGAGGCGTGGGTCTCACCGTGGGCTTACTTTTACTTCCTGAAGATTTGATTGCCCGTAGAAGGGGAGAGGAAGAGAGTGGTTGTGATCAAAAGTGTGGGCTATGAATTCCTGGGTTGGGTGAGGCCTGGAGGCAAAATTAGAGAATTTCTGGCAATGAACTTGCATCCCATCTGAGGGAGGTTTGGGTGGAGGGAGCCTGGAAGGCTGGAAGTGGTTGGCAAAACCCTGGGAAAGGTTGGGAAAGACTGGTAGATCCAGTTCTACCAGGAATCCATCCAAGAATATTCAACTTGAAAATGACACAAAAGTGCCTTTGCCATATGGGGGAGAACTGCCCTTCCGGGGGACAACTTCATTTGCATATGCACAGACCAGAATCCTCTGTTGGTACTGGTTCTCTTCAACTTATTGTGACCTAAACTGTGCAAGGCTAGGCTGGAAAACCTGAAAATGGATGAGGTGAACAATGCAGATTTTCCCCACTGACGTACAGGTATTTTCTTATAATTCATAAATGGTTGGCATTTTCCAATTTTAGATTGCTCTGTATTAACTTCATAGTTTGTAATAACTGTGATACCTCTGAAAAGTAACTCGGAGTGGTGGCTTTCCAACAGCCTGCTTCTGTAGCACCTTCAGCAAAGGGCCAGTGTCTGTAGAGAAATGACAGGAAGAGGAAAAGCAGTGTAGGCTTCCAAGGGCAACAAACTGGGAAGGTTAAAATACCGATGGCATGAGGAAGCTAAGGGAGGAAAGTTTGGTTGCAGATTCCTCTGGTGCCATCTCTGGACTGGGAAGCCTTTTTCCAGTAAAAGAAGAATTTACATCCTGCCTTCAGGCATACATGAGGGAGGGCAAAGCTTTTCCTAGGTTTGCTGGGGCTTAATTGCCTTCTGTTCAAAACAATTTTTATGTGAAAGAGACTTATTTTGAGGTGACCTATTCTGGTTTTCTTCAATAATTTGTCTTTCAAGGGGTTGATCTATTTAATTTGTAGAATTTCCGAACAAAGGTCTGAGGTATCCTTTCTTTGTAGTATCCTCTCTTAATCCAATGTCTGTAGGGTTTGAAATGGCACTTCCTTTCTTTTTTTAACAAAAATTTAATTTAATTAAAAATTTTTTTATTGTGTTATGTTAGTCACCATAAAATACATCACTGTTCCAAGATTCATTGTTTATGTACCACATTCAGTGTTCCATGCGCTACGTGCCCTCCCTAGCCCCCCCACAGGGCTCACCCTTTCTTTTTCCTGGTGTGGGTGATTTGTGTTTCTCCCTTTTTCTTGCTCAGTCTGCCTAGAGCTTTATTAATTTTATTTTTTCCCCCAAAGAACCAGCTTTGGATTTCATTGACTTTTCTATTTTAAATTTTATTGGTTTAGTCTCTTCTATTTATTCTCCTGCTCAGCTTTTCTCTGAGTAGATATTTAGATGGTTGACTTGATACTTTTCTGACATAATAACTTAGTGCTATAAATTTTCCTCTTGGTACACATTTTTGAAAAGTTGATACGTTCAGTTCAAAATATTTTCTAGTTGTCCTTGACCCACACATCATCTAAAAGTACGTTGATTTCCACATTCTTGGCAATGTTCCACAAATGTTTGATTTCTGACTTAATTCTGTTATCAGAAAACTTACTTGATTTGACTATAATTCTTTAACATCGTTGGGGTTACTTTTATGACCCAGAATATAGTCTATTGCCTTCTGCTATGTTGATCATTCTTCCAAGTTCTGACTTCATCTCACTCCGCTTGCCATTTACTTTTAAGAGTCCTGGAGTCCTTGCGTTTTATATTTTGTCCAGAGATTTTCGCTGTAATCAGAGAATGACTGGCTACAGCATGAATACTGCATCTTGGCCAGCACCATAAATTGTCAACACATTTTTAAAAAAATACCTGTTCATCCGCATTGAATAACATTGCCCTGTAAATATCTTTGCCTGCAGTCGCCTTGTTGGCCTTGGTAGCAAGGATATTTTTTTCTTAACCTCATGAAATAAACCAGGGAGTGTTTCTTCTTTTTCTATTCTCCGAGACAGTTTATGTTAGATTTCTTTCTTTCTTTCTTTTTTTTTTTTTTTTTTTTTTAGATTTACTTATTTATTTTAGAGGGCATGATGGGAGGGGCAGAGGGAATCTCAAGCAGAGCCTGTGCTGAGTAAGGAGCCTGACGTGGAACTCAGTCCCAGGACCCCGAGATCACGACCTGAACCCAAACCGAGAGCTGGATGCTGAACTGACGGAGCCACCCAGGTGCCCCAGATATTTAACTTGTGTATTTCATGGAACATTTTGGTGAAGCCCCAGGAACCTAGAAATTTTAAGGGAAGATTTTGACTACTGGTTCTAGTGTTTGATATGCAGAAGAGGTCTCAGTTTTTCTACTTTTTGAGTCCATTTTGACATTGCTTTTTCAAAGTCTTTAGGTCTAAAGTATAATCCTCATTTTAAGCTGTTTATTAATTTTTGTCTCTTTTTTCCTCACTAACTCTTGCTAAAGGCTTGTGAATTTTATTATGCTTTTTAAAGAACTGAGTTTCAGCTGATTGATTCTATTGTCTGTTTCTTTGTATTTTGTTTATTTGTTATGTCTTTCCTGTTTCTTTGAGTTTATCTTGTTCATTTTCTTTTTTTTAATCTTATTTTTCAGTGTTCCAAGATTGTTCATGCACCACACCCACTGCTCTGTGCAGTACGTGCCCTCCTTAAATCTTGTTCATTTTCTAATTTATTGACTGACTCTTAGCTTAGTTCATTGATTTTATTTTTCAAAGTTTTTCTACAGTACGAATTTAAGACTATAAATTTGCCTTAAGAATGGATTCAACTGTATCTCATAGTTGTATCTTTTTTTTTTGTATCTCAAATTTTTGATAGAACTGATGATAATGAATTTTCCTTGTAATTTTATCTTTGATCAATGGGTTATTCAGAAGTACGTGTCCCAATTTCTACAATGTGAGTTTTCTCATTATCCTTTGTTTCTTACTCTCAGCTTATTATGCTATTGTTAGAGATTGTGATATATTCCACTTCTTTAAAATTTGTGGCTTGCTTTAACACTCAGATATATGATTAATATTTTGAAATTATTTTACATTTACTTGAAAGGAAGTCTGTTTCTGCAGTTAAGATACTGTGTTGTATACATGTCCATTGAGTCTTTTTTCATAATTTTGTTAAAATCTTCAATATCCTAATTTTTTTTTTAACTTTTTCTATTGCCTGAGAGATGTTAACATGCCATTGCAATTGTGGAATTGTCTATCTCCTCATATTCTGTCAACTTTTGCTTTTAATTTTGAGGCTATATTGGGATCTATGATTTCAAAAAACATGTATCTTCTTTGTAATTTGAATTTCTATTGAAATCCTTTCCTCATTTATCTATGCTCTCAGCTGTATCGATGATTGACTGATGTAGCTGCAGTATTTTCGGTCACCCTCTGCTGTGTGTATGTGTGTGTTACATGTATGTTATAGTGTCTTTCAGCCCTTTTATATCTTTATATATTTTTTAAAGATTTTATTTATTTGAGAGAGACCGAGAAGGGGGAGGGAGGAGCACAAGCAGGGGGAGCAGCAGGCAGAGGGAGAGGGAGAAGCAGGCTCCCCACTGAGCAGAGAGCCCAATGCTGGGCTCTATCCCAGGCCTCTGGGATCATGACCTGAGTTGAAGGCAGATGCTTAGTGGACTGAGCCACCCAGGTGCCCCTGTATCTTTATATTTTCGATAGGACTCTTGTAAACAGCATGGGATTGGATTAACAATTTAACAACTTCTAACCGAATCATTTATTCACTTTGCATTTATTACATATCCTGATGTTTTGGGATTCTCTCTATACGGTTGTGTATCTGACATGTATGTGTCTGATCATCTTATTTTATATTTTCTACATGTCCCTCACAATCTCCCATTTTCCTGTCTCCTTTGGACTAGTTTTTTAGAAGTCTTTGTTTACATTCTTTCAGTGATTATCATACTAATCTGACCCTGCGTATTTGTTCTAAAAGCCTAAAGTTTACCTCCTCATGTTACAAGAACTTTAGAATATTTTAATTGCTTTAATTCCTCTTGAATTATGCTATTATAATGTATCTAAATTTATTCCTTTTCATCTCTTCATTTGGAGACGATGGTAGATTCACATTCAGTTGTAAGAAATAATACAAATATATTCTTTACTCAGTTTCTCCTAAGGGTAACATGTTTCAAAACTATAATATAACACCACATCCAGGAGGTGGACATTAATGCACAGATTTTATTCAGATTTTACCAGTTTTATGTGCATGCATATGTGGGTTTATTTAGTTCTATTCTCTCCTATCATGTATAGGACTACTGTTGCCCGGATAGAGAACAGTTCTGTAAGAAAGCGCCTCCGTGTTGCCCTTTTTAAGCCCCAGATGCTTGCTTCTCTCCCTAACCACTAACCTGGTCTTCCTTTCTATAATTTTGTCATTTCAAGAACATTATAATGTATCAAGAACATTTAGTATCTAATCTTCTGAAATTGACTTTTTTCATTCAGCTTGATTCTCTTAAGATTTATTCAAGTTGTTTGGATATATTTTAGTCTTACCATTTTTGTTTTTCTATTTCATGGGTAATTTTATTGTTTTATACACTTAATTGTAGCCATAAATTCACTATTTTCTCTCCCCATCCTTCATTTCTTCTTGTATCACTCAAGATCACTTTCTTCAGCCTGATTTACATCTTTTAGGATTTGTTTAGTCATAGTCTCCTGGGGCCAACTCCCTATGTTTCTGTGTCTTGTACGCTGTCTTTATTTCATTCTAATACGCTTTTTTTAAAAAAAGGAACTTTTTAATCGAAATATAAGCTACATATAGACAAGTGCATATAGGTATAAGAAACATACAATTAAGATTATAAAAGTACAACTGAGTGAATATTTACCTAGTTGATAGAAATGGAGCATCACCAGTACCCCTATAAGCTTCCTTTATATTCCTTTATATTCCTTTATATTCCAGTTGTTACTTTCCCTCCTCCCCAGAGAAATTCCGCATCCTGACTTCTTATACTCGTAGAGGAGTTTTGCCCATTTTTGCACTTTATAAATGGATTTTTTTTTTTTTTGCCTGTCTTCTTTCTATCAGCTTTAGCTATGTGAGACTTCCTCATAGCAATGGTTAGTTAATTTTCATTGTTGTATAAATTCTATTTTACTAATATCCCATAATATAATTACTCTGCTGGTGGTAGGAAATTCGGTTTCTAATGTGGGTCTATTATAAGTAATATGGTTGCGAGCTTTCTTGTGCATCTCTTTTGGCTCACATGTGTCTGTTTCTATTGGTTCTGTACCTGGGAATGGGGTGTTGTTTTGGTAGAACATGCTTACGGTAGGCTTTGGGAGATGCTGCTAAACTTTTTCTACTGGTTATGTCAGTTTATACTTCCACACCTGGTATGTGAATGTATCAATTATATCCCATCCTTCCCAATACTTACTATTGTGTCAGTTTTAATGTATTTTTAATTTAGTTTTTCTGTTGGGTATGTAATAGTATCTCACTCAACTTGAATTTCCATGATGCCTAAAGAGGTTGCACATACTTTCATATATTTTGATATTGGCCATGTAGATATTCTCTTTGTGGGGAAGAGTCTTTTCAAGTCTCTTGCCTCACTTTCTCTTGAGTTGCTGGTTGTTTTTTTTTTTTTTTTTTCTTTCTTATTTAGTTTTAATGTGAGGGAGTTCTTACATCTATTCTTAATCAGAGTCTGTTGGTTAGATGTTGTTAGTGCTTTTTCATTCTCTTAACCGTTTCTTTTTTTTTTTTTATTTAAAGATTTTATTTATTTGACAGAGAGACAGTGAGAGAGGGAACACAAGAAGGGGGAGTGGGAGAGGGAGAAGCAAGCTTCCTGCTGAGCAGAGAGAGCCCGATGCGGGGATTGATCCCAGAACCCTGGGATCATGACTCAAGCCGAAGGCAGACACCCAAAGGACTGAGCCACCCAGGTCCCCCAACTGTTTCTTTTGATAAGTAGAAATAATTAGCTCTAATTAGTCTAATTTATCAATCTTTTCCTTTATGGTTAATGTTTTCAATGTTCTTTATAGATTTCTTTTGCCTAATCTAAGGTCATAAATATATTCTGTTTCCTTTAAGAAATATTTTCAGGTTTATATCTATCACATATCTGGATTTTTATGTATGGTTTAGACTTTTTTCATCTGGTTATTCAGTTGACTTAGCACAATTATATTAGAATGACATTTTTTCCAGGGCTCCTGGCTGGCTCATTCAGTAGAACGTGTGACTCTTGATCTTGGGCTTGTGAGTTCGAGCCCCACATTTGGTGTAGAGATTACTTCAGATGACTTCCTTTTTTCACCATTCGGCAACGCCCCCTTTATTATAAATCAAACACCAGAGAGCCATATGGATGCTTCTCTGGCCTCTTAGCTCCTTAGTTGATTTGTCTGTAATTGTTCTGGGAATAAAATCATAAAACACAGCCCCCACTCTTAAAGGTATTTACAATCTAATGTAGGAATCAGTTGAGTAGCTTAGTTCAACATAATATAGTGTGGAAGAAAACAATGTTAAAACTGCTCATGTTTAAGTTTTCAGAATTAATCTGTTAAGATTCACTTTAGTAAAGAAATTCCATAGGAAGACTGTTTTCATAACAAAGATATTTTGTGTTTCATTACTTGGATTTTCTTTATAGTTTACCATATGTGAATATATCCCTAAGCATATACTGTTTACTTTTACCAGTTTAACTTTGCTATAAAATGGCATTTATACCACATGTATTCTGTACTGTTTTTGTTATGGTTCAATTTAAGCTTTTAAGACCAATTATATTTTAGTGATAGAATTTCTAGCAGTAGGAAAAATTTCATGCCAGGTGGTTTCCATTACATTGGTAGTTCCTAAGATCTGGTATACAACATCATTTTAGGTGGTATTAAGACAAGCATTTTTAAATGATCACTTTATATTTTAATATTTTCTATTGGTTAAAACCATAGTTTTTCATTTACTTACAGCATAAAATTTCAAGCCAACATAAGAACACTTTGGCCAGTTTTGCAGGTGGTAGATACTTAGTTCCTCTTTGTAGAATGCCAGACACTTGAAGTGGGATGGAGATGGCCTGTATGGATGACCTGGCCTGAGATAGTGCCTTTCCTGGCCTAGGGAATGAGAGAGGAGGTTTTATCATTGCCTCCTTTTGGTCAGGGCTACTCTGCAGTCAAGGCCAATTGCTCCCTAAGAAAGTTACCATTTTGGCATAGGAGGAGCAACTACACAATACTGTGCAAAAGGTGAAATCTGTCTCTGTTTTGCCACTCTTCTGCCATGAGTGCCTACTCACCACTCAGCGTATGAGGGAAACCCATAATTCAATGTCAACACATTTGTGATTTCTCTGGCTACAAGATGAAATACCATCCATGTCTGGTCTTCTCTGACAGACAGAAAGATAAAGGGTAGTATCAGGGTGCTTGGGAGGGTTTTGGATTGAGAAGCTGGTGAGTAGATCCTATGAACTATATCTTGAGGAGGGCTTCGGTTCCAGAAGGAGTATGAAGCTATAGGAGGGTGGGTTTGTGAGGACAGGACAGAGGCCAAAGGCCAGGCGTAGAGCCAGAGTTGGGGGAGGAGGAGAGGGAGCTTTGGGCGGAATATTCCTCATCCAGAGCGACAGCATCAGGCCATGGTGCATTTTATGGCAGTAAATGGAGCAGAGTTTATCATTTAATGTTCAGGTCACACAGTCCTCGGCCTCTGAGGAGGAAGCAGGAATCCACAAGACCTGACCATGCATGAGGGGAAAGAAGCAGCCCACGTAGTCCAGGGAAGTTAGGTAAGAGTTCAAGTGTGGGACGGTAGGAGGAGGCGGAGCTCTCCACGACCACCGCTAAGAACCAGGCTGGACGGGGAGTTGATCTGGGGGAAAAGAGAAGCTCATTTTAACCTGTTAAAGGTTTGAGGTCGCTGGGGGCCGCACAGGAAGCTGGGATGAACAACAATGGAAAACCTAAGCAAGGGTGCCGGGGGTCGGTTCTCACCAGGCGGGGGACAACAGCTCAGAGCTGTCCGGGCCGCATGGGACAGAGACTGACAGAATGGCCGGTTGGATACATAGCTAAGGAGAAGAGGAAAGGCCACAGCTAGTGAAATGATCTAGTACAATGGCTTATATGTGGCATTTCATATATATTTGTTGAAGTATTTTTGAAATACCTGTGCAGACATTAAAATACATAGGGAGACTTTAACTTTTGGAGGTCGAGCTTCTGGCAAGCTCAACCTTGGGATGTGGTTTCATATATGGAGGTAAAAGAAAAAGACGTTTACGTTCTCACACTGGTCAGCTTACCTGAACAAGGCTTTCCTTCTCCGCCTCCTGCTATTGTCTGGCTGCTGTTTAATAAGTATGACTTGAGTTCCCTCTTCCTTAGAAAATTGGAAGTCCACAATGGCTATTTAAAGGCTTATCAATGCAACTGGAGGCAACAGCTGGCAACTGCTTTGATGGGCGGAGACTGGACATTCAGACTGTGGCTGCCCCATTCCCGTAGATCACCAAAGAAAAGAAACCGGCGTCTTTCTGAGGTGGGACAGGTTGCACGGTCAACAGACGTCGTGGGGCAGGGTGAATTCGGGCAAGGTCATGGGCAGCCGCAGCCTCTATCGGGCAGAGCGCTGGGCAAGGGCTGAGAGGAGCCTGGCTCTGAGGGAGACTGGCCACAGGCAGGAAGTGCGGCTGCGCGCGCAGGCCGATGTCTGGCTATTCAGAGGGTTGGAGCTCTGGGTGGAACTCCAGTGCTGGATGAATTCAGGCTGATCCTAGAATTTGATGGAAGGAACAAAACTGACTGGAGGGGGGAAGGAGGGCCGCAGGAGGGCGGATCTTACCTCTTCAGTATTGTGAACGGAGCTCTGGGCAGCTCACCCAATAGCTGGAATGGGGCAGAACCAGGATTCCATCCCCGTCTGGCTTCACACTCCTGCCTTCCCCACCAGGCCACACGGGTCTGTTGCTGCTTGTAGGCCATGAGTGCCGGCCCTGCAGCCAAGTTGTCCTGGGGCTCACTGAGCTGTGGGTCCCAGCACCATGGTCTTTCCCCTCCCCGTTAGCTCAGTGCTCGAGTCCGGCTGGGTTGAGAGCGTTTTTCCAGCACGCTGGGTCCCCTGCCGGGGGTGTGTGTGTGCGGGCAGAGCTGCTCTCTCCTCATTTCACCATGGACTGCCTTCTATTCTGAAGGAGGTAGCCTGCCACGGGGCACTCTCTCCCCACCCACCCCTTTCATTCCTTTGCTGACAGTCCTCCTGTCCTATCGGATCATCTTCGGAGTCCTCTTCCGTCATTGCACTTGTCCTGGTTTGCAACCCGGGCCTTGTCCGGTTCTCCGCTCACTGCTCCGTAGAACGTCAAGCTTCAGGAAGGCAGAGGCCACGTCTGTTTGCTCCCCACTGTATCTTCCTAGTTTCACACAGTTCCTGACCCCTGGAAGGTCTTTAATACTATTGATGATGGAACAGGAGAGCTCAAAAACCTACCTCTGCATGTATGATTAATTAACTGACAACAGAGGAGTCAAGAATATACAATGGGGGAAGGATGGGCCCTTCGGCAGTATTGGGAAAAGCGGACCCCATCTTACACCACACATAAAATCCACTCGATGGACAAAGGACTTCAATGTGAGACCTGAAACCAAAAAAAGAAAACATAAGCTCCTTAACATTGGTCTTGGCACTCATGACTTGAATGTGACACCGAGCATAAAAAGAAACAGATGGGACAATATCAAAAGGAAAAACTTCTGCATAGCGGAGGAAACCAACAGACAAAAAGGCAACTTGGAGGATGGGAGAAAATATTCACAAATCCAAATTATATAAAGAACTGAAACAACTCCATAGCAAAAAAATTTTAAAAATCTGATTAAAAAATGGGCATTGGACCCGAACAGACATTTTCTCAAAGAAAATCTATGAGTGGCCAATAGGAGGCCACTTCTTTCTTTCTTTCTACAGGCCTGCCTCAGAGTTCTTGCAGGTTTGGTTCCAGACCACCACCGTGGAGCAAACATCGCAATAAAACAAGTCAAAAAAATTTGGTTCTTTTTTCCCCAGTACATAGAAGAGTTATGTTTACATTGTACTGTAGTCTGTTGATTGCAACAGCATTATGTCTAAAAAAAAAAAAAAAAAAAACCCAAGGCAACATACATACTTTAGTTGAAAAAGGATCGCTAAAAAAACCCTCACCGTCATCTGAACTGTCAGTGAGTCAGAATCCTTTTGCTGGCGGAGGGTGCAGGCTCCGTGTTTCTGGTGCTGAGCGAGCAGGGCGGTGGCGGCTGAAAGTCAGGCGGGGAGCCTGGTAGTTCCTTAGTGTGGAGTTTGCTGCATTGGTGGACTCTTCTTCCTTTCACACAGGAATTCTCTGTATCATGTGGTGAAGTTTGACCGCCTTTCCCCACAGCAGGACTCTCAGCATCGGAGTCCGTCCTCTGAAACCCTGGGGCTGCTGCACCAGTCAAGTTTATGTGACCGTCTCAAGCCTTTGCTGGCATTTCACCAGCCTTCACAGCATCTTCACCAGGATTACAGTCCGTTGCAAAAAACCACTCTCTGCTCGTCCATCCCAAGCAAGTCCTCATCTGTTCAAGTTCTGTCGTGAGGTCTTGTTCATCTCCAGACAAGCTCTTGGGTGATCAGGTGCATTATCTATGAGCAGCAACGTGTTGAATCTTTTTTTTTTTTTTTTTTTTCCCCTGAGCACTAGGTCCCAAGAGTAGGCTTAAAATATTCCATTAACCATATTGTAAAGGTGTGCTGTCATCCAGGACTTGTTCCATCGGTAGAGCCCAGGAGAGTAGACTGAGCATAATTCCTAAGCACCTTAAGATTTTTGGAATAGTAAAGGAGCACTGGCTTCAATGCAAAGCCACCAGATGTGTTAGCCTGGTGACTGGCAAGGGTCAGCTTATCCTTTGAAGCCAGGCACTGCCTTCTCTCTGGCTGTAGTAGTCCTAGATGACAACTCCTTGCAACAGAATGCTATTTTGTCTACCTTGAAAATTTCATTGCAGGCACCTTTATTACCCTCACCTGATGTTCAGATAACCCGCTGTAGCTTGTAGGAAGAGCTACAGCAGCTCTTGCTTCTTCACCTTGTACTTGGATGTTACGGAGGCCACTTCTTTCTTAAACCTCATGAGCCAACCTCTGCTAGCTTCAGACTTTTCTTCGGCAGCTTCCCCAGCTCTCAGCCCTCACCGAATTGGAGAAGCCGGACCTTGCTCTGGCTTTGGCTTTGGCTCAAGAGAATGTTGTGGCTGGTTCCATCTTCTGTCTACTGCTAAAACTTTCTCCATATTAGCAATAAGGCTGTTTTGTTTTCTTATTATTCATGTATTCATTGGGGTAACACTCGTAATTTCCTTCGACCGTCTTGCCTTTGCATTCACAGTGTGGCTGTTAGGAAGCTAAATTAGCTTTCTTGTGCTGGTCTTGACTTTTAACACGTCTTCCTCATGAAGCTAAATCATTTCAGCTTTTGACTGGAAGTGAGAGGTGTGTGGCTTTCAGTTGAACATGTAGAGGCCATTGTAAGGTTATTCATAAGCCTAATTGTAATATCATTGTGTCCCTGGGAATAGGGAGGCCCACGGAGAAGGAGAGGGGTGGGAACGGCCAGTCAGTGGAGCAGTCAGAATCCACACAGCATCAGGTTAACCTCAACTAAGTTTGCTGCCTTCTATGGGCGTGGTTGGTGGAGCCCCAAAAGAATGACAGTAGTAATACCAAAGATGACTGATCACGGATTATCATAACAAGTGTAATGATAATGAAAAATTTTAAATATTGTAAGAATTACTGAAATGTGACATGGGGACATGAAATAAACAAATGCTATTGGAAAAATAGCACCAATAGACCACCTTCATGTAGGGTTGCTGCAAAACTTCAGTTTGTAAAAATAAATTACCACTCCCTCCCCAAAAAAACCCTCAATATCTGCAAAGCACAATAAAAGGAGATATGCCTGTACATGCAAAGATACTCAGAGTCCTTACTCATCAGAAATGCAAATCAAAACCTTTTGAGCTAGCACCTCAGACCTGTTGGGATGGCTGTTGTCAAAGACAAGAGAGAACAAGCGCTGGCAATCATGTGGAGAGCAGGGAACTGTGTGCACCATGGGTGAGAACGTAAACTGGTGCAGCCAGTATGGAAAACAGTATGGAGGCTCCTCAAATTAAAAACAAAAATACCAGGGCACCCTGCTGACTCAGTTGGTGGGGCTTGTGACTCTTGATCTTGAGGTTGTAAGTTTGAGCCCCACGTTGGGGGTAGAATTAAAAAAAATCGTTCTCCGATGTGATCCAGCAATCGCACCATTGTGTACATATCAGAAGGAAACCAAATCACTGTCTAGAAGAAATCTCTGTGCCCCATGTTCAGTATAGCGTTACAGCAGCCAAGACCTAAAACAACGTAAATGCCCAATAACAGATGAATGGATGAAGAAAATGTGCTATATTTATATGTACAATGGAACATTGAGCCTGAGAAAGAAGGAAATCCTGCCATTTGTGACATGAATGGACCTTGAGGGTGTTATGTTAAGTGAAATAAGTCAGAGGAAGACAAATACGACATGATCCCATGTATAGTGGAATCTAAAACTGATCTCACAGAAACCGAATAGATTGGTGGTTGGCAGAGGCATGGGGGTTGGGCAAATGGAGGAAGGTGGTCAAAAAATACCGACTTTCAGTTCTCAGTCCTGGGGCTCTCATGAACAGCATCGTTGATGACTACAGTTAACATGACTGTGTTGTTTACTTGGAAGTCAGGAGGAGAGTGGATCTGAGAGGTTCTCAGCACAGGAAACATTGTAATAATGGGAGATGATGAAGGTTAACATATTCATTGTACACCTGAAGCCATTACATTATGTCAGTTAAAGGCCAGTGAAACTAGAAAACAATACTATTCAATGAATGAACACATGAGACTGCCTTCAGTTAACTTTGTTTCTTAGTGCTTAGTTGCCATGTAGGTTGTTAGACCACAGCCCTGTTTTCCAAACTGCCTTGAGTGTGGTAAGAAACTGCAGGCTTGCTAGGAACTTGAATCCCATTCAGCGGCAGACGGAGATTTTGTGAGTTCTGAAGCATTTTGAAGAGTCCTCTTTAAGAGATAAAAGGGAAATTAGAGTCTATGTGCTGCCAGAATGAGCGTAAGAATGGAAATTATGAACGTAAAATTGGTTATGAAGGTGTATACTTACTCAGAATGGCAGAAAGCACAATTAATTAAAAACACAAAAAGCTGCCCAAATTAAAATAAATGCCACAGAAATCCAGAAAGAATAACATTTTTATTAATTGATTTCTGTTCTTTTTTTTCTACATGTTCCGGCTGTGTGCCATTGTCTTCCCTTTTGAGTAACAAGTGACCTTGGAGTTTTGTGGCTAGAATAGAAAGATAATTTAGTCTTTCCATTAATGTGGTTATTAAACTTCTTACTCTAAAATTATTAGGCATTTTGCTGAATATTCTTGCTATAACAGCAGTTTTGTTTTATTTTAACGCTAATGAGGGCCCCTAGCAGGATAAAGTCTGCGTACTTCTCGGAGCAAATCCTGTGTATGCAGGGGTCACTAGCCCAGTTGATGGAAGGTTTCTCAGACTCCAGGAACCTGTGGCATTTCTTCCTGGAGCATCAATTTTACTTGTTAGTATATACGATGAAACATTTTTATACTAAAATAAAAGCCAGAATATCCTACAGTAGAATGGAAGATCCATTAATTTTTAAAGCCTAAACACAAGACTTTATAAGGCCCTGATTTTGAGTTCATCCCTCAGCACTCCCAGATCTGAGGTTGTCATCTGGTTTCCATTCTAGTTCTTCCATTTGTGTTTAGATTTACTTGATCTTGGTGAATTTGGGCTTTTACTTCTTTACTTAACTGGAACTTAAAACCTACTTTAATTGAAGTATACTGTAGATGTGGAAATTCAGGTTGTGGTTAACTGAATATTCACGAAGTATACATAGCTGTATATCTAGAACTGGAGGCAAGAAACAGAACTTGACCCCAACCCCAAAGATCTCCATTCAGTTCCTTCCACACACTGCCTCTGCTCCATGCTCTGGTTTCTTTCTTTTTTTTTTTTTTTTTTTTTAAAGATTTTATTTATTTTATTTGACAGACAGAGATCACAAGTAGGCAGAGAGGCAGGCAGAGAGAGAGAGAGAGAGAGAGGAGGAAGCAGGCTCCCTGCTGAGCAGAGAGCCCGATGCGGGACTCGATCCCAGGACCCTGAGATCATGACCTGAGCCGAAGGCAGCGGCTTAACCCACTGAGCCACCCAGGCGCCCCCATGCTCTGGTTTCTAACAGTGTAGCTTACTATTGCCTGATTAAAAAAAAAATGTGTATATATATATACACATATATCATATATATGATATACATATATACAATGTGTATTTATACATATATAAAATGTGTATATATATATACACATATATACATATATATGATATATGTGTGTGTGTGTGTATATTTTAAAAAGAGTGAGTGGGGTGGGGGTGGGGTGGAAGGGGCAGAGGGAGAGGGAGAGAGAGAAAATCTCCAGCAGACTCCGCACTGAATGGGGAGCCTGACATGGGGCTCCATCTCCCAACCCTGAGATCATGACCTGATCTAACCGACTAAGCCACCCAGATGCCCCTAGGTTTGACTGGTTTTGAACTTTAAGTGGAACCATCCCATCTGTACTTGTTTGGATCTGGCTTATTTACCCCTACATTGTAAGACTCACTGGTATCGTCGTGCCCAGTAGCAAACCTTTCACTCTACTTGCTATTCTTTTGTCTGTATATACCACAACTTACATATTTCACTGTTGGGCATTGGGATAATTTTTACATTTTGGCTGTGTGAATAAATATCACTATGATTATTTTAGGACCTGTCTTTTTGTGAACATGTGTATGTGTTCGTGTTGAGTGTCTGTAACTAGGAGTGGAATTGTTGGGTCCTAGGGTATACATGTGACCAACTTCGGTTAGACATGGTGGCTGACACGCTCCCCAGTAGCGTATGAGAGTTTCAATTGCTCTGCCTCCTCATTAGCCCTTGGTCATGCTTTCTGTCTCTTTAATGTTAGATTTCCTGGCACCTGTGTAGGGGCGTTTCATTATGGTTTCAATGTGCACTGCAAGTTCATGAAGCATTGACAGCTTAGAAAAGATTCTGCTTTGCAACTTGTTTTTGGTATCATGTAAATTTTCAGAATAGTTGTCAAATTTGGGAAGACCTGTAAATTTTATTCATGAAATTTAAGATTTCAGAAAATGTTCCATACACAGAAGTCTGGATGAATAAACTGTGATACACCCATATGTCCACACAATGGAGTGCTACGTAACTGGTTTTTTTCTTTTTAATTTTTTTTAAAGAATAATCTCCATGACCTGATATGGGGTGATTTATTTATTTTGTCACATGTTATGACTGTCTCTCAAAATAGCATTACACCGTGCTTTATAGAAACTGAAGACAAATTCCTATCTGAGTCTCATAAGGTGCCTAGTAGAAGATCAACTTGCAAACATCAGTTACTACATTTCTATGTAATAAATTGTTAGGAAGCATAATTTTAAAATATCATTATTATATAAAATTCAAAGGATCCTAGGATTACATCTAACAAAACATGTGAGTCCTGTATGTGGAAACCACTTCACTGAAAGACATACTAATGACTCAAAAGTATAACGACTTACAGATAATTAGTATGACCAAGAACGTTCATAGCTGGACTATTTACAATAGCAAAAACCATGCACCTATTGCTGGAATGGCTGAATGAATTATGGCATATTCACATGATAGCGTATAACGGATCAATGAAAAGCTACTCACAACTTGATAAATGATAGTAACAAAATTTCATGAAAAAGCAAGTCTCAGAAGATAATACAGTTTAATATTCTCCTATAAAGTTAATATACCAGCAAAACTGAACAATAAGTAGGGACTCATACATACAATGTTAAACCACTTTTGCAAATCATAGGAATAGGGAACACACATTGGTGGTGGTCTCTCTGGAGGATTAAGGAGTAGGATGAGGACAGGACACAAGTACAGGCACTGGTATACATACATTTCTCAGTCTTCAGCTGGTGGTCCTTTACAGCGCCTGCTTGATTATGGGCTTATATATTCTACATACTCTAGTGATAGCAGGAGTCATAATGAAAATGATAAAATAACTAAGAAATAGCCTTGATATATCAATTTTATTTGTATATACTGTATATATTATATATATAACCTATACTATGATATATATGTTGTGTACACACACACACACACACACACACACAATAATGAATTAGAAGCTACAATGTAGGAACGGAACTTCCTACATGGCATTCTGGAACTAAATCTGCAGGGTCTATATGAAGACAATTTTGAAAGCCTACTGAGAGCCATAAAAGGAGACTTGAAAGTGGAAAGACCTATTTTTTTCCTAGAAAAACTTATTTCATAAAGATACCAATTCTCCTTGAGTCTATAAATTTAACATTTTATAAAATTTTTGAAGTTATTTTCAGCCTAGATAGGTTAATTGTAGAATTCATGTATGTAAAATGAGTATGTGGGTATAGGCAAAGAAATCATTAAACAAAGATAAAAGTGACTAGAACTGAATAGAAAGCTTCAGTAAACCTGCCTGGAACAGGTAGGTGGATGGACATAAAGGCCAATGAAGCAAACCAAAGCGCAGGAATAGACCCTTTATTCAAGAGACAATTCATATATGATAAAGATAACATTTCAAATCAGAGGTGAACTTGGGAATGTTTAGTACATGTTAGGGGAGCCAGATAGCCATATTTTAAAACCTAATTTCAGAAGGATCAAAGATTTAACTCTTAAAAAAGTAAATCTAAAAGAAAATATGAAATTTAAAAATAACCTTGGCCTGGGGAAGATCTTTTGAAGCATGACTCAAACTACTGAAGCCACAGAAGATGAAGTTGACTATGTAAGGAGGAGGAAAATAAAACTGAATAAAAATGTGTCGGTGGGAAAATGTTAGTTCATCTTAAAAATAATGTCTTTGATATGTAAAAATTCTGCAATTAATAAGACCAACTATACAATAGTACAGGCAATCAGCAAGTTTCAAACAGACATTCCACATGTTTTCTAAAAGCAAATGCAAGTAGGTTTTAAACATAAAAAAAGGTTCAATCTTAAAAGTTCAATATTAGAGAAATGTTAATTAAAATGACAAGAAAGCAAACATTGGCAAATGAACAACTCAGTTAAAAAATGGTCAGAAGATCTGACCGGACTCCTCACGCAAGAAGATACTCAGATGGTGATGAGCATATGGGGGTGCTCTGTGTCCTGTGCCATTAGGGAACTGCAAATTAAAACAACAAAGGAAGAAAACAAATGAAAACAAACCACTTCATACCATTAGAATAAAGAAAATCCAAGACTCCGATAATACCCAATGCTAGTGCACATGTGGAGCAGCAAAAACTCGTTCATTACTGTTGGGAAAGCAAAGTGGTACTACTGCTCTGGGAGACGTTTCGGCAGTTTCTTATGAAACTAAAGATGCTCTTACACAGCCCCAGCAATCATGTTCTTGGTACTTAAAGAAGTTCAGAACTTAGGGCTACGCAGAAGTCTGCTTGTGGATGTTCATGGTAGTTTTGTTTATAATTGCTAGATTTGGAAACAACCAAGATGTCCTTCAGTACGAGAATGGATAAATAAGCTGTGGTATATCCAGACTCTGGAATATTACTCAGCACTAAGAAGAAATGAACTACTAACCCATGAAAAGACACGGAAGAACCTTGAGTGCATGTTACTAATGGAAGAAGCCAAGACTGTAAATGGATCAGTAGTTGCCGGGGATTAGGGGGAGAAGTTGGGGGTCGAAGGCTGAGGAGGCAGAGTACAGAGGATTTTTGAGGCAGTAAAACCAGTAAATCTACTCTGCGTGATACTCTAACAGTGGATACACGTCATTATACATTTGTTCAAATCCAGAGAATGTACAATGTCAAGAGTGAGTCCTAATGTGAACTATGGACTCTGGTGATGATAGACCAATGCAGGCCCATCAGTGATAACGAATGTACCCCGCTGGCCAAGCATGTGGATAGCGGAGAACGCGGTACATGTGTAGGGTTGGGCTATGTGGGAACTCCATACTTCCTACTCAGTTTTGCTGTGAACTTAAAATTGTTCTAAACCAATCTATTTAAAAAATGACAAGGAGATACCATTTTAAAATCATCTAAATATTTGACACACTATATTTTTGAGGGTAGGGAAGTAGGCATAATTTTTGCTGGAGCATGGAAGGAGTATCTTATTACTCCAGCCTAAAAACATATAATCTGACTTGGCTATTGTACTTCTAGGAATGTATCCTGCAGACACATTCTTATGGGATTGAAAATATCTACGGACCAGGATATACAATGCATCATTATTCATAATAGGTAAAAAGTTGGAGATATTCTAAATGTCCTACAAGAGGGAATGGGTCAAATAGAGTACATTCATAAAATCACATACTTTGGGTATCAAAAGGAAAAGTAGAAGGTAATTCAGTCTTTGATCACATTAAAAACAATGTTTGGCAGAATTTCAGCTCTGCAACTCATTCAGCGTAATGTCAGGTACTTTTTAAAGATTTTTGCTGTTAATTTTGCTGTAATTGCCATCTGGTTTCTTTCCTGTATAATCCACATTTTCATGGGTCAGGGCAATCATGGATAGTATTAAACAGTTTGTCATTGGGGTCTTTGTAATAGCAGCAATTATGAGTTTCATTTATCTTTAAATTATTTTTAATGAGAATCTAGCAAAATATTGAATATTTCCCTGATGTTTGTATGATCCACTTTTCTTCATTCATTGGGTTATCAGAAATCGAGAGCCTACTCACTTTATTTGAAATTTACCCTTACCATTTAATTACTGCTTTTACTGAGATCTGAAAATTTTCCTCTTACAATTGGTTTTCTGATGTTAGAATAATTTCCACTAAATTCACTGCTCCTTTTTAATCACTTGTTTCATATTCCAATAATTTTACACTTCTGTATTTAATAGATTGAAATCCTTACCTATCTGTCCAAATCTAAAATTTTTTTTTAAATATTTTATTTATTTATTTGACAGAGAGAGATCATAAGCAGGCAGAGAGGCAGGCAGAGAGAGAGGGGGAAGCAGGCTCCCTGCTGAGCAGAGAGCCCGATGCGGGGCTCAATCCCAGGACTCTGAGATCATGACCTGAGCCGAAGGCAGAGGCGTAACCCACTGAGCCACCCAGGTGCCCCCAAATCTAAAATTTTTAATTTAGTGAACTAGTCTAAAAGGATTTTTTCCAACTTTTACTTAAGATGGCATAGTCAATCTTTCTTAATTTTTAAAGCATTAAAATGTTTAAAAATAATCCACATATCATAACCTATGTCTTCTAAAAAACTGTACCATCCAGTGTTTAGCAGTGATACTCAATTTTAAGAGTATACTATCCAATTTCATGTATCGCCCCCAAAAGACCCACCCATCCCGATCAGCCGTCACTCTCATTGTTCCCCAGCCCCTGGCAAACACAATCTACTTCTGTCTCCATGGATTTGCCTATTCTCGATGGCTCCTATCAACAGAATTCTATAATATGTGGCCCTTTGTGCAAATTTTATTAACTTTTTGAATAAACACATGACTTACGTTCAAGTTTTTCTCGCCATAGAAAATGTATTTCAGAGTAGTTAAAATTGCTGTTGTACTTCAAGATGTGCTGTGGCCTGGCTGGCTCAGCTGGTAGATCTGCCAGTCTTGATCTTGGGGGTTGTGAGTTTGAGCCCCACACTGGGCATAGAGCCTATTTAAAAAAAAAAAAAAAAAAGTCCTAAAATGTTATGCTGTAAGATCTCACTGCATTGTCTGTAACAGGCAAACCATCTCACTATGCTTAGACTCTTAAAAAAAAAAAATCCTAGTATCTTCCTAGGAACAACGCAAAAGGCAAGGGAAGCAAGGGAAAAAATGAACTACTGGGATTTCATCAAGATCAAAAGCTTTTGCACAGCAAAGGAAACAGTTCACAAAATCAAAAGACAACTGACAGAATGGGAGAAGATATTTGCAAACGACATATCAGATAAAGGACTAGTGTCCAGAATCTATAAAGAACTTAGCAAACTCAACACCCAAAGAACAAATAATCCAATCAAGAAATGGGCAGAAGACATGAACAGACATTTCTGCAAAGAAGACATCCAGATGGCGAACAGACACATGAAAAAGTGCTCCATATCACTCGGCATCAGGGAAATACAAATCAAAACCACAATGAGATATCACCTCACACCAGTCAGAATGGCTAAAATCAACAAGTCAGGAAATGACAGATGCTGGCGAGGATGCGGAGAAAGGGGAACCCTCCTACACTGTTGGTGGGAATGCAAGCTGGTGCAGCCACTCTGGAAAACAGCATGGAGGTTCCTCAAAATGTTGAAAATAGAACTGCCCTATGACCCAGCAATTGCACTATTGGGTATTTACCCTAAAGATACAAATGTAGTGATCCAAAGGGACACATGCACCCGAATGTTTATAGCAGCAATGTCCACAATAGCCAAACTATGGAAAGAACCTAGATGTCCATCAACAGATGAATGGATCAAGAAGATGTGGTATATATACACAATGGAATACTATGCAGCCATCAAAAGAAATGAAATCTTGCCATTTGCAACAACATGGATGGAACTAGAGCGTATCATGCTTAGCGAAATAAGTCAAGCAGAGAAAGACAACTATCATATGATCTCCCTGATATGAGGAAGTGGTGATGCAACATGGAGGCTTAAGTGGGTAGAAGAAGAATAAATGAAACAAGATGGGATTGGGAGGGAGACAAACCATAAGTGACTCTTAATCTCACAAAACAAACTGAGGGTTGCCGGGGGGAGGGGGTTTGGGAGAAGGGGGTGGGATTATGGACATTGGGGAGGGTATGTGCTTTGGTGAGTGCTGTGAAGTGTGTAAACCTGGTGATTCACAGACCTGTACCCCTGGGGATAAAAATATATGTTTATAAAAAAATAAAAAATTAAAAAAAAAATCCAATTTGGCATTTAAAAAAAAAGATTTATTTATTTGAGAGAGCCAGAGAATGTGCACACACACAGGGAGAGGGAGAGGCAGACTTCCTGCTGATCAGGGATCCCCCCTCCCGGCCCGCCTCCAAGGTGGGGCTCAATCCCAGGACCCGGGATCTTGACCTGAGCCAGAGGCAGCCACTTAACTCCATGAGCCACCCAGGCACCCCTGGTATGTGTTTAAAATACTACATCTCCTGTAAGAAAGAATAATTGGTGCAAAATCCTGAAGTAGTCTTCAACTTCAGGAACTGGAAGGAACTCTTCTTGATGTGATTCAGGGATGAGTTGCACCCAGAATGTGTTTTTAAGTGCTTACTAAGGTTTTCAAAGGGTGCTTAAACTTTGTCATCTCTCCGGACAGTCTGGTCATTGGCTGATTGCAAGTGTGCAGTGTGGGTCACAGTTGTCTAAAACTTCATTCACTCTGGGGGATTGCCAAAACTGCATTTGACTGATTCTTGTGTGTGCCTTAATTTCAGGTCAATTTTGGCAAAAAAATTAAAACACGGTGTCTTGCATACCCCGGTGTTTTGTTTTATATTTTAGAATTACTCACATCATGGCATATCCGAAGCAGTTCACTACGGCAGAATCTGAGGCAGGAGAGGCTTGCTTGATGTCTGCTTTTGATTTCTCACTTCATTTTGTTCAAGTTTTCCCTTAGTTTGATTAATTTTTCATGAGCCGTTTTGGATCAATAAGTCAATGTAGTCTCTTCGTTTTGACAGTTTTCCAAGCACTCATGTAAAAAAGGATCAGATCTAGTGGTTAGTCTGACGATTTCCTGAAGTTCTGAAGAGCGTTGCTTTTTATTGTCTGATGGGTAATTCTTTTTCACTTAACAATTTAATGCCCTCAGCTACTCCTTTTAATGCTTCAAAATAATATTGTATTTTGTCTGTTCTTCCAGGCCATGGTAAAGTACATCTTAATATATCTGTCATCCAAGTAAACACAATCTCCTTGTGTTCTGTGACACCTGATTTCTGAGAGTTCTTAATATATTTAATTCCACCTGAAAACTTATATGATGTAGGGCTTGTTAAAAACATTTACTATTGGTAAAAAACAAACAAACCAATACATATATTCTTCAGTTGTGGAACAGACTAGCCAAGATCTTAAAATAATTTCATATTTAAATGTGTTGTATAATACTTGTTTGAGAAGCGTTTTAACAAACCCTCATTTTGGTTCTCTGTAAACCGAGATCACAATTTTGCAGGCGAAAAACTCCCATACACAGTGTGTAACAGACCAAGAGGAGCACTCACACTACTTAATGGAAGTCAACACCTTCATTAAAAGGCGGCCATGCTGACAAATTGTTTTCTCTTTGGAAATTATTTTGTGCTTGATCCTTGTAACCTTATTTATTCTGTTGTCATTTTTATTATCAGTGTCTTCTTGACTATTATGATTCTTTTTGAAATGGTTCTGCACATCATTTCAACCGTGAGAGATTTAATTTCATTGTTAAATGGGAGAATCTTTCCTCCCCAACACTTTGAAGGTCCTGCCAGTTTATTCTTCCTGTTTCCTCTTTACTTTCCAGTAGGGTCCTTCCTTTCCAGCATATTTGAGTTTTGGAAGGATCAATAATGGTAGAAAATAGAAAATTTGTCTGAAATGAAGGCAAACACAAGAGCAGGTCAAATGTGTTTAAAAGTGGCCACGGTGTTGGATAAAACCCCATAATTGTATAATTAAATTATTCTTAGGCTACACGGAGTGAATCATGGATGGGCTATGTGTGGGCGTTCTTCGCGGGGACATGTGTTTCTTCAGGCTACTTGGCTGCACTGGTGGCAGTTCCGCATGCTGTTATCTGGAGCTGTCAGACTGGGAGGTCGAGATGCCTGGCTGAGCGGAGGTGTGCCTCAGGACGCGGCAGACACGCAGCTTCTGCGTCAGTTATGTTTGCTGTTTGAAGGAAGGCTTTGTGTTTGTGTCCTGCAAACCAAGAATTTTGACATTTTATTTCATGTGACTTACTGCAATAAAAAAAAGAAAAGTAGGGTATGTTTGTAATTATATACGCTACCTCTAGAGTATATTTCTGACAGGTGAAAACTTCAGTTTTAATTAGTGATCAGTGAGATCCACAACCTCTGCTTCAGGTTATAAATATTTGATGTTTGGGAGAATTCTCCACAGACTGGCTTCTGGCTCTCTCCATCTCACTGTCTTTCCCTGAAGGGTGTGTTCCTAGGACAATAGATTGGCTCACCCTGAACCTGTATGATGGGGAGCACCCCGGGAAACCTGTTTCCAGAAGGAGGGCGTAGCAGTACCTCGGGGATACACACGCGCAACTTCGAGTACTGATACCTTTGGGAAGGTACTGATACCTACTGGATCTGGAGCTATGACTCCCCAGGAAATGGAAAACTACATACAAATCAGCAACCATGAGCCCCAGAAGGTATCAGTACCTTCCCAAAGTAGGTGTGTTTCTAACTCGGTGCCCCTTTGATGGTAGGGATACCAGTCCTCACAGTGCTGCCAGATGTGGGGGGAGAGGGGCATAGGGGAAGTTGGGAGCGGGAGCAGGAAGAGGGTGCTCTCCTAATAATAATTAGGAGTTCTCACCTTGTTTGCAGATTTAACAAGAAAATGTTTTGCCATGTGAATACATTGTTAAGAACCCCAAAATTTAGGTTTCATGAACTCTGTAGAAAATTTCTTTTTGGGTCTAATTATTTCATGGCTATAGGACCCCCCTCCTAAGAATTGAATAAATATAAGTCCAGTTGGACAACGTTTGTCTGTTGGGCCACACCACGACCCAGACTGCTTTGTAAACTAAACATTTTGTGGGTCCAGCCTCTGAGTCCGGGAAATCCCTTCCTCCCTGCCGCCTCTGCTTGCCGCAGGATTCCACCTGCGTCTGCCCAAGTGTCTGTGCGGTCGAGGTGCCTCAGCCCAGCCTGGGGTCTGGGGGCGAAGAAGAAGCATTTTTCTGTAGCAGGGGAAACCCCCGCACCCCGCCATCCCCCGCCCCACCCATCTCAGTAGAAGCCCATCACCCACTGAAGGCAAAGGTCCTATCAAGAGCATCAGACTTTCTGGCCGGACATTCATTCTTTTGTCCTTTTTCTCTCTGGGGCCAGTGGCTAATGATACATGCATTTACAAAGGTCTTGCTCAGCAAAGAGCACTTTCCTGGAACTTTCTGTACCAGTCAAGGTAAATGGTCAGGCCCTGGGCCGGCATGTGTGCCCAGAGTTGCCCTCTCTTGCCCAAGGTCCTTATCACAAACCCCAAAGCTGCTTTAAAAACATTTTAAGATGATTATACTCTGAGTATACGGAAAAGCGCTGAACTGTAGACTTTAAATAAATGAGTTTTATGGCATTTCCATTCTACCTCTATAGAGCTGTTTTAAAAAATAGTTCAGAGAGGGGCTCATGGTTGCTGATTTGTATGTAGTTTTCCATTTCCTGGGGAGTCATAGCTCCAGATCCAACACAGCTTTGTTAAGAACTCGAGGCAGGCAGAGGAGGGTTCAGCCACTCCTGGTCAGGCGACCTCCTACCTCTGGGAGGGCTCTGCGTTCCAGTCTCACTTTCTGGTAAGGATTCTGCTGTCCTCCACGGGTGTCGGTGAGCCTGAATGAGACGGTTGTGCTCCCGCACCCAGCGCAGGACTGGCGCAATGTCAGTGCTCACATAAGTACTGGGAATGCCATGATGGTTTTGTTACGTGCTAAAAAGCCTAAAATTAAAATGAAAGATTATGTTTAAAATTATCCTTGAGTCAAATGATTTCAAATAAAGTCAACATGGATTCGACATCACGGAGAATTTCAGTAGTTAATGGCTTTCCCCACCATATTGGGCAAAATGGATTTTTAGTTAAAAAAAAGATAGGAAAACTAACTAATAGAGCATTTATTGAAGAGCAAAAAGTTTAAAAGAAACACTTGCCTAAAATTATAACATTAGCAGAAATCACTCTGGTACCTTTTGTTCATTGCTTTGCTTGGCAAAGAATTTCTGTGAAACACTTGTAATACTCTTGTTTGATGTAAGTATCTTATGTTTTTTCTTTTTTTTTGGATTTATTTATTCTGGAGACAGTGCGTGAATGGGCAGAGGGGCAGAGGGGGAGAATCTTTAACTGGACTCCCTACTGAGCATGCGGCCCCAACTGGGGCTCGATCTCACCACCTATGAGATCATGACCTGAGCTGAAACCACGAGTCAGACCCAGGCGCCCCTAAGTATCTTAGTTTTTAAGTAATGTTTTAATAAAAACTCAGTTACATGCTTCATCTCAAGTGATTCTATAGCTCCCACACAAAATCCAGTTCCTTCCAAGAAAGAAAGAATGTGTGTTCTACAGCAGCGCCAAGCAGGCAGGGGTGTGGTGGGGGCAATTAACTCAAGGAATGTTCGAGGAATTTAAGATTGTCAAGGCTTATCTCCATGAACTATGATGACTTCCCCTGGCTAGGGCAGAAAGCTGTGTGAGGCGGCATTGTTCCTTCTTCACATTTTAAAGTTCAAATCAGGAGGAAAATGGAGATCTAAAGAAAATCGTTGAACACTTTGGCTACAAGGTGTTTGTTTTACCTACCAAGCATGCAAATATTTGATGCATGTGGATCTTAAAGCAAAACCAGTACTTTTATTATATTTTGGGGGGATGAAGGGCAACAGCCAGGATGAGGTTTGCATATGTTTGGATAGGAATTCAAAGTGACATGTTACTGAGGATTTCACTTTAGAAAAGAAAAAAAAAATCAAGGGCTTTCTCGAAGATTGTACAGAAAATAAAATTTATTGGAGCTCTCCCTTGCCTGCATGCTCCACCATTCAGCCACCATATATAATGCAAGTTATTCAAGCATAGAAAATGGGAAGGCACCGTCAGATTTACTGCTACGTATGAGCATGAATAATCTTTATTCTTATTGCTTTCCCACTTCAAGGTGAAGTTTTTTACTTTGGACCAAAGGCATTCGTTGGGTTTGTAGAAAATACAACACAGGCACCTGGGATGTAATATATTTGTTGTACGTGTTCGTCGTGGTAGAAAATGATTATGGTAATTTTAAAGTTAAAAAAAAAGTTATGGTTAGGCATTTTAAATAAATTTAAAGTGAAAATTTTATAATTAACTTACAAGAGCTGAATGATGATCTGTGGGTATGTTCATTTAGCAGTTTTAGTGGCCAAGGAAGGACCCACTCATGTTCCTTAAGAAAATACCTTACAGGGGTGCCTCGGTGGCTCAGTGGGTTAAAGCCTCTGCCTTCGGCTCAGGTCATGATCTCAGGGTCCTGGGATCGAGCCCCAAGTTGGGCTCTCTGCTCGGCGGGGGGCCTGCTTCCCCCTCTCTCTCTGCCAGCCTCTCTGCCTACTTGTCTCTGTCTGTCAAATAAATGAATAAATCTTAAAAAAAAAAAAAAAAAAAACAACCAACACCTTACAAACTAGAGGGAAGATAGTTTAGTAAACAGTTAAAAAGGAGAAATGATAATGCATTTTAAATTTGTATACCTGGGTGGTCTAGAACTCATCGAAGTCTGTTAGGTGCGACTCATGGAAGTCACACCCCTTGACATTATGCAAAAGAACCCTGTGACCTTACACTTGTACCTGTCCTCCGTGCTATTGCGAGATGTTTCTTCTTTACATACTATTAACCTCAAGATACATTGTCGCTTACTTTGGGCAGATGATCTATTTACCCACATATGTGCTGTTTTTAGTACTCTATTCCTTTGTGTAGATCCAGATTTTCATTTCCTAGGATTTTTCTTCTGCCTATGAAATTTTCTTTAACATTTTGTATAGTTCAGGGTTGCTGGTGATGAATTATTTCAGCTTTTATGTGTCTAAAATAGCCTTTATTTTGCTTTCATTTATTTATTTAAGACTTTATTTATTTGACACAGAGAGAGAGATCACAAGAAGGCAGAGAGGCAGGCAGAGAGCAGAGGAAGCAGGCTCCCTGCTGAGCAGAGAGCCCAATGTGGGGCTCGATCCCAGGACCCTGGGATCATAACCTGAGCTGAAGGCAAAGGCTTTAACCCACTGAGCCACCCGGGTGCCCCATTTTGCTTTTATTTTTTTAAAGAGCTTGCCACTGGGTAAAGTGTTCAGGTAGACCCTTTTTAACTCGGGTATTTTAAAGATGTTTCTATATCGTGTTCGCTTGCGTCATTTCTGAAGAAAGGTCCGCTGTTTTCTTTGCCCCTCTAGTTCCCCAAGCCGCCACCTATAGTTGCTTTCAAGATTTTTCACTGAACTTCAACAACTAGATTAAAATCTACTTGGCATGGTTTTCTTAAGTTTCTTCTGCTAGGGGTTCTTGAAGTTCTGGATCTGTAGGTTTATACTTTTGATCAAATTTGGGAAAATTTTCCTATTATTTCTTCAAAAAAATTTTGCCTATTTTTTCTACTCTAGTTCTTGAACTACCCTTACACGTAAGTTAGTCTGTTTGATATTTTCCTTCAGTTCACTGATGCTGTCTTAATTCTCAAGTTTTTTTCTATGCTTCATTTTCCCATTTTTTAAGATTTTTTTTTTTTTTTAAATCTAAGTAATCTCTACATCCAACATGGGGCTCAAACTTACAAATCCAAGATCAAGTCACATACTCTTCGCATGGAGCCAGCCAGGTACCACCATTTTACCATTTTTTTTTTTTTTTTTAATGGCTAGGTGTTCTAATTTAGGGACATCTTTCTACCATGTACAATCTGTTATAAATTCTAATCTGTTTATTTTTCATTTCATATTGTATCTTTCAAACAGGTCCAGTTAGACATTTTTTATGTCTTCTGTTCTTTCCTCATCTTGTTCCTGTTTATCTTCTTGAACATCTAGAGCATACTTATACTAGCTTAGTGTGCTTGTCTATGAATTCTATTACCTATGGCACTTCTAGGTTCATTCCTATTGATTGATCCCCCCCCACTCCTTATACGTAATATTTTCTGCATCATATTGGTGATGTTTTCTTTCTTTTAAAAAAGATTTATTTATTTATTTACCTGACAGAGAGAAAGAGAGAGAGAGAGAGAGTATATAAGCACAAGCAGGGGGAGTGGTAGGCAGAAGGCAAGGCAGGCATAAACAGGCTCCCTGCTGAGCAGGGAGCCCAATTCGGGGCTCGATCCCAGAACCTTGGAATCATTACCTGAGCCGAAGGCAGATGCTTAACTGACTGAGCCACCCAGGCACGCCAATGCTTTCTTTTCCTAAAACAGCTTATTTTTATAATAGTTTTAGATTCACAAAAAATCAAAGATAGTGTATAGTTTCTATGTAACCCACAACCAGTTTCTGCTGTTAACTAAAGTCTCCACTTTATTTATATTTCCTTAGTTTTTACTAAATGCCTTTCTTTTTCTTCCATGATTCTACCCAGAATACCCCATTAAATTTAGTGGTCACGGCCCCTTACAGCTTTCAGTGGTGGTAGTTTTCCCAGACATGTCTTGTTTTCAACGCCTTGGCACTTTTGAGAAAGGCTGGTTCAGGTGTTCTGTAGAATGTTTTTCAATGGGATTTAACGGAACTTTTCCTCCAGATTACGTTGAGTTCATGGGTTTTGGGTCGAAGACCACAGGGATAAAAATGTCATTTTCATGGCACTGATGAGGCACTGTCGATGTCGATTTGAACCCCCTGGGTGGGAGAGGGAGGGGTAGTGTTGGTCAGAGTTCTCCAGCTGAGGTCCCTTCCTCCTCCTGTCCTCATGGAATGTGACGCGTGGCCCACACTGAAGGAGCGAGCAATTATGTTCTACCTCCTGGAGGGCAGATCATTCACATACATTATCTGAAGTCCTTCTGCATGGGGGATTTGTTTCTTCTTTCAGATTTGTTTATTCATTCATTTGGAATTTGGATCTGTACCTTATAGTTTGAGGATACAGTCCAATACTAACTTCATTCTGCTCTTCCATGTTCCAGCTTGAGTCGCTGGGAATTTTTCAATTGGTGTCCATGTCTCTTGAACATTGTGGACTTTTTTTTTTTTTTTAAACTATTAACTTTCGGGCACTGTAAGAGGCTGCAAACTCATCTTGTGTGCTTCCTGCCCCATTTCTAGAATCAGCCTTTTCTCCAAGGGCTGGCTTTCTTCTGAACTGAAGAATAACATTAGAAAGGAAGGTCTGGGTGCTGGCCTTGCTTGTTGCTATTTACTGGGGTATCATTGCTTTTAGGACTTCCCAGTTGACAGAGCAAAGAAATACAGGAGTGTGGACACGCATGTACATACATGTGTATGTAAGTTAAGCTACACATGAGCTCATACTGATGACTCCAACTATAATTTAGCATGTGGGCCATTCTAGCCTCCTGCTTGCTTGTCTGTGAGGTCTCCCCCCCGGTAGTGACGGGTTTGGTTCTCACCATCTGCTATTCATTTACTTAATTGTTCATCTCCAACACACATGCACAACAATTAACAATTGTTAACCTGGACTCCTGTGGGAAACGGCATTATCAAGTGGAGTAGTGTTTGTGGGTGGTTTCTTTTCCCTTGATCTGAGTCTCTCTACACATTTCAGTTACCTGGGGTGGCACCCTTTCCCCTCCCCGTCAATGAAGTCGTTTCATACATCTGCAACAATTAAAGATTGTTTTATCACATTGTGGGTTCCACCTTGGTGTTTCCCAACTACCTAAATGATTAAAAAAATGTGCATTAAGCTTCACTGCTTGGGCTGTAGAGTTCCATGGTTTTTGACAAATTCACAGTATCGTGTATCGACCTTTAGAGGCTCATAAAGAAGAGTTTCATTATCCTAAAAAATCTTTTGTGTCTCACCTACTCATCCGTCCATCCCTACCTTAAAACCTCTGGCAACTACTGATTTTTTATTCTCACCACAGTTTTGCCTTTGCTACAATATCCTATAATTGGAATGGTATGGATGTATTCTTTTTGGACTGGCTTCTTTCACTTAGCAATGTAAAAGTAAGATTCTGCTCGTGGCTTGCCAGGGCATTGGTTTCATTGTTGAATAACACCCACTGTAGGGGTGCACCATAGATCCCCTGTCTCTTCACCTACCGAAGGATCTGTTGCTTCTAGTTGGGGATAACAATGAGTATAGCTGTTGTGTAAACATTCCCACACAAGTTTTTGTGTTGATGTAAGTTTTCAAATCAACTGGGTAATTACTGGGGCTCTTGATTGATGTGTCATATGGTAAGACTACTTTCAGCTCTCTAACAAAACAAAACAGCATTCAGCCAAAGAAAGATCTTGCCAAATTGTCTTCCAGAGTAGCCAGACCAACAGCAGTGATTGAGAGTTCTAGTTGCTTGGCATCTTGGCTAGCATTTGGTATTGTCTGCTGTCCAGATATCATCTATGCTTATAGGTGCTGGGTGGCTTCATGCTGTTTTAATTTGCAGTTCCCTATCGGTGTGTGATGTTGAGCATCTTTTCATGTGCTTATTTGCCATCTGTAGGTCATTTTGGTGAGATACTGATTTAGATCTTTTGCCAATTTCTTAATTGTTTTCTTAATGTTGAATTTTAAGAAGCCTGTTTATGTTTTGGATACAAGTCCTTTATCTGATAGGTTTTGCAAATATTTGCAAAATGACCCCCCCCCTTTTTTTTGGAGGCACCTGAGTGGCGCAGCTGGTTGAGTGTCCAACTCTTGGGTTCGGCTCACGTCATGATCTCAGTGGAGGATCGAGCCCCGGGTCAGGCTCCTTGTTCCGTGCGGAGTCTGCTTGAGATTCTCTCTTACTCTCTCCCTCTGCCTCTCCCCATCCCTAAAATTAAAAAAAAAAAAAAATCTTAAAAAAAAGCCTCTTTTTTTTTTTTTTTTATTGATAAAAGTGTTTATTTCATTCTTGTTCCTGAAGAGAATTTTTAGTGAGTGTGCTGTTCAGGCTGACAACTGTTTTTTCTCTTCCCTCTGAGACATTCCTGTGTTGTCCTTTAGAATTCTTATCTCCTCCTGACCTTACTTTGTGAGGGGATGTGTTTTCTCTCTAGTTGCTTTTGGGATCTTGCCATTGCCTTTGATGTTCTGTAGTTTAATGTTTGTGTCTAGGTATCTTTTTATTTATCCCACTTGGGATATGTTTTTCTTCCTGAAGTTGTGAATTTGTATTTTTAATTAGTTACGGTCCATTTTCAGTGGTTAGTCTTTAAATGTTGCCTTTCTACTCTCTGTAGTCTTCCTTTCTGGCAGTCAGAGGGACTGTATGTTGATCTATTTTTCTTAACCTCTACTTTACATTTTCTATCTCTGCTTCATCCTGGGTGAGTTCCTCAGACATATCTTTATATTTCTGCTTATTTGCCACTTAATCCACAGCTTAGTTTTTATTTCAACAATTGTATTTGCATTTCTGGAATTTCCATATGCTTTTTTTGGTCAGATATTTCTGGGCATTCCTCATAGTTTTCTGTTACATATTCAACTTTGTAAATCTTTTATTTCTTTAAAACTTATGTACATAACTCTTAGTTCATCTGAATGTGACCATTCCAATGTCTTCGGTTCTTGGAGGGCATTTTTAAGGTGGGTTTGTTATTCAGTTATGGTGAGCTGCACGTCATCGGAAAGAGAGTTTGTGACTCACAGTTTGTAGGAACAGGGGGCATGCCATGCCCTGTGGGGAGGAGGACACGCAGGGAAGCAGCAGGTCAGTCAGGAGGCAGAGGGGAGAGGAAGGGTGACCGCCGACAGGACGCTTCCCCGCCGTTTCTGTGGGAAAGACAGGCAGAATAAGCAGGTTTAAGATTGACTAGTTTGAGGGTTCCTGGGTGACTCAGTCGGCTCATGTCATAATCCCAGGGTCCTGGCATTGAGTCCCGCATGGGGCTCCCTGCTCAGAGGGGAGTCTGCTTCTCCCTCTCTTTTCTACCCCTCTCTCCTGCTTGCACACTCTTCCTTTCTCTCATAAATAAATAAATAAATAAATAAATAAATAAATAAATAAAGTATATTTAAAAAAGACTGGCTACCTTGAATAATTCCTGCAGGCTCTGGGGCATAGGGGCTGTCCCAATTGGTTTAGCATCTGATAGGTAGTTAGGACAGGTGGCTATTGGTCTAGAGTTTAAGATCTTGTAGGAGGTGAGAGGAAGTGTGTGATTTGGGTTGACTACTTTTCATATGAAAGGTGCCCTGGAAGATAAATTCATGGCCTCTAGGAACTGGCTAGCCCTGGGAGGGGCAGTCTCCCCAGAGTAAGTAAGGCCCCGGATGTCAAAACCTTAGAATGAAAAAGGCATGCTGAATACCAGGGTCTATATTCCTGTGTGGTAGCTTGCCTTCCTTTGTGTTTGCTAATCTTTATTTGATCTTAAACTGTGTGGTTAATAACTTGGAGGGGAGTCTTTCCATCAAAGAGAATTTGCTTCTGCCCCAGAGGTAGCTGAGGGGTTTAAAGGAAGCGTGGCTGCTTTGGATCCCTCCCTTCGAACGGGACAGTCTGACTCCACTGCTGCTTGTTGCTTTCCAAGTCCAGTACGGCAGTGACATGGTTGCTGCATTGCTCTGGCCTCGTCAGCTTGAGGCCCTGCTGCCTGCCGATGAAGCCAGCTCTGGTCCTCCCGTGCTCTGACTCCCTGCTTCTCTGGCTCTGGTTCTCTGCCTCAGCAAATTCCTTCTTTCCTGTTTTCTGGTTGTTCTGAGACAGTAAAGCCCAGGTTTCTGTTCCCATTGGTTCCTGATGGATCTGAACCCTGCTCACATTTTACAGTATTTTTAAAATTGGGACAGGGGTGAAGAGATGGGCTGTCTCTGGATGATAATTCTGCCTTTTGCAAGACCGAAGGTGTGTCAAAAGGTGTGTCCCACCCTAGCTCTAATCATTGTGGACTGGAGGGTCCTTCAAAGAGTCCGGCAGGTTTGGTGCCTGTGTCTGGTCCCTTCAGGACTCTGCCTCCTACCTCCCAGCTCCTCACCACCATCCTGTTCCCACCGGGGTTACTGCAGTGGCCTCCTGACTGGTCTCCCTCCTCCTGCCCTTACCTCACTTTGGTCTCTTTAAAATATGGTAGCCAGAGGGTTCCTGTTAAAACCTAAATCAGATTGTGTCGGTCCTATACTCAGAAAGCTCGAATGACTCTCTATCTCCTGCAGCACCAAAGTCAAGGATTTTGCAGTGACCAGAACATCCTGGATGTTTCGTGCACCTCTTTGCGCCACCTCACCCTGGACTTCTCTCCCCTCACCCTCTCCTAGTCCTGCTCATGATCTTCTGCTATACCGCCTCGTGGCAGTTCAGGAAACATGCCGGGCTTGCTGCTGCCTGTAAGCTGTGTTAGCTGTGCCCGCTTCTGGGAGTGCCCTTCCTCCAAATACCTCCAGGGCCGTGTTCTCAGCTCTACCCGTTCTTGATCCAACTCTTTGATTCCAGCTCAGGTCATGATCTCAGGGTCATGAGATCGAGCCGTGTGCCGGGCTCTGCACTGAGCGCGGAGCCTGCTTGAGGTTCTCTCTCCTGTTCTCTTTGCCCTTTGCCCCTATTTGTGAGCTTGCTTAAAAAAAAAAAAAAAAAGTCACACCCCCAGGGGAGTGAGTCTTTCTCGGCTACCCCAATCTAACACCGCAACTGACCCCACCCTCTCTAGTCCCATTCCCTGCTTGAAATTTTTACTTAGCGTTAAGGATCATATTATATATTATATATTGTTTCTTTTAAAAACCAACTTTACTGAGCTATAATAAAGTGTACCCATTTTAAGTATATAGTAAGTGGAGTTTTGACAGATGTATCCACCTGTGTAACCAGAGCATTTCTATCACCAAAAATATCCCCCTAGGCCCCTGTGCTACCTTGTAGGCACATTTCCAGGCAACCACTGCTCTGATTACTGTCACTAGGGATCTTTGTGTCTTCTAGAACTCCATGTAAGTGGAGTCACTCAATGTGAACACTTCTGTCTGGTTTCTGTGACTCAGCATAATGGTTCTGAATTTTATCTGCTGCTACATGTGTCAACAGTACAGTAACTGTTCATTGGATATTATGAACTATCTATGCATTCCTTTTTATTGCTGAGTGATATTTCAGTGTATGGATCTATCACAATGTCTCCATTTACCCACTGACGGGCATTCGGTATGTCTTCAGGTTTGGTTGGTTTTGAACACAGGTACACTGAACATTCATGTCCAAGTCTGTAGACATGTTTCATTCACTTTGGATAGATAGGTTGGGTGGAGCTGTTGTTTCAATGTTCAGTTTCTATATTTAACTTGATTAGAAACTGCCAGTTATCCAAAGTGCACAGTTTCAGATTTCCACCAATAATGTGTGAGTTACAGTTCTGCATCCTTGCCAACACTTAGATTTCTCGGCTTTTTTACTTTAGTTATTCCTGGCATTTTGTTGGTTTTACCAAATAGCCAAAGCAATCTTGAAAAAGAAAAATAAAACTGGAGGTATCACAATTCCAGACTTCAAGTTATATTACAAAGCTGTAGTCATCAAAACAGCACAGCATTGGCATACAAATAGATCAATAGAATGGAACAGAAAATCTAGAAATAAACCCAAATATGTGGTCAATTAATCTTCAACAAAGTAGGAAAGAATATCCAATGGGGAAGATGTCACTTCAACAAATGGTATTAGGAAAACTTAAAAAAAAAAAGAGTAATTTTTTTTTTAATATGTTCTGGACATGTGTCTTTTGTCAGATGTATGAATCACTAACATTTTTCCCCCGTTCTCTATATGTCTTTTTTTTATTTTCATAATGGTGATTTTCAAAGATGAGATGTTTTAAATTTTATTGAAACTCAATTTATCCGTTTTTTTTTTTTCCTTTTGTGGTTAATGCTTTCCATGTCTTGTGTAAGAAATCTTTGCATTATGTGTGGTTGTAAATTTTTGTCCTAACTTTTCCTGTATTTTGTTTATTCATTTTGTTTAGTGTCTTTCCCACAACTGCTAAACATAAACTCCTCGAGGTAGAGGTTTGTGTTGAATTCATTGTGAAATCCCCAGTATTGGATCAATGCATAGTTCATAGTAGGCTCTCAGTTAAATATTTGCTGAATAAATGCTTTCATAGTTCTTGTATATATCCGTAAATAACACATTAGATTATTTCACATACTCAGTAAAGTTATTGACTATGAGCTGAAGTAAGCACAGTAGTTTCTAAGTAACAGGCACCATTACTTACCTAAGAGAGCAACATAATGTATTCTGTGATACAAATAAACCTCAGTTTATCCATTTTCCTGTTGAAAAGGGTATTTCCAGTTTTTCATTACATCATTAATAACATGACAGTGGTCTTACCAGGTCTTCTTGCCCGTGTGCAGGAATGTATGTCTCACTTTCAACCTGTTTTCTGGGGCAAGAGGGTTGATACAAGTCTTATTTGTCTGGATAAAAGGAAACCAGTCTCTTGCATACTCTTGGTACATTGATATATGCACCATTTAAAGGGTAATTTGGCAACATATATCAAAATGAAAACTTTACATATTCAAAGACTCCATAATTTTACTTCTACAAATCTTTTTTTTTTTTAAAGATTTTATTTATTCATTTGACAGAGATCACAAGTAGGCAGAGAGCCAGGCAGAGAGAGGGGGAGGCAAGCTCCAAGCGGAGCCAAGAGCCCGATGTGGGGCTCAATCCCAGGACCCTGAGATCATGACCTGAGCCGAGGGCAGAGGCTCAACCCACAGAGCCACCCAGATGGCCCGAATCTAGAAATGTCTTATAAGAATACTTGCATCACTGCATAAAGTTAAATGCACCACAGTTTTTATTGAAGTATTAACTGTACAAGAATATCATATACAGAGAATAGTTTGTTTTCAAAATTTGAGTGAAAGCCACATATATTAACATGCAAGAAAACAGTAGCCTGATACTGGAAAATCTGCTATACTAATGCTCAAGAAATCTTTGAATTGTCATTGAATTGCTAGTGATCATCATTTTTTTTTTTTGGCGGTGTGTGTGTGTGTGTGTGTGTGTGTGTTTAATCCAGAGAATTCTTTTTAAAAATTTCCAATATCTGAATAACCATCTTTCTTTTTGAAAACAGTAGGACATACTTTTTTTTTTTTTTTTAAAGACAGAACAGTATACTTTTTAGAACTCATCTGATTGGATGGTAATGACTTTGCCTTTTAATTGAGGTTATGTTTGAATGCTTATGTGTGCCAATTTTCATTTGTAGGATTAATTTTATAGTCTCCATTTAGAAAGCAATATTTTTTTCCCCATGCAACCGTAAGATTGCAAGAGTAAAAATAAAAGCTTGTGGTTAAAGGATAATTTCAAGTCAACATTTCCTCTGCATTTTCTGGAAATGTAAGGGACGAGTTGGGGAGGATGTAAGTGTGTGAAGAAGAAAGGATGTGGAGGAAGGGAGCTGGCGAGGGTGGAAGGGAAGCAAGCTGGCTCAGAGGATGCAGGAAATTTATTTGCTTCCAGCGAGATCACAGAGGTACATTTGTAACAGGTGCAGAGAGGGGGAAGGAAGTCTATTTCAAACTGTTTTGTACACACTGGAGGAGAGGGACTTTTTGGAAGGCAACTATAACATAGTAGCTGCCTTTGAATTTTGTTTGTTGAACAGGTTTAGTTACTATGTACAGCAAAGTGTCCGATCATGAATCTTGGCTGCCAAGACCTGATGGGAGCCAAGAAACTGATGAATACGAAAACAACCCCATAATAGAAGCAGGGGATTTCTTATTCAGGACATTATTCTGAAAAATGCAAAGAACAATGACCATTATTTATAATTAATGTGGGATTTATGATCCTGTTTTTTTTTCCATACTGGCTGCCAAAGTACAATGTATTTTCCTGTGTAGACCCTTGTAACTTATTTAGAATGAGTGAGTTTTGGAGAGAGTTATGGTTAAAAAAAGTTTGTATATGTTAAGTTCGGTCATCCCTTCTGTTCATCCTTTTTATTGTAAACCATTGCAAAGGCAAATGTTGGAGAAGCAGGGGCGTGGTTATAAGCTACAAAATAACCCCATTTGGAAGAGCGCCAGCGTGTGGGAAATATGGATTGATGTGTAACAGAAAACCACGATGTTTTCATTAATCACAACTCGTAAGGACTCCAGTTTATCATGTACATGATATCCCCTTCATTTCAAATGTTCATGTGATGCCTCTGCACTTTTACAAAGACCTATGTTAGTACCTGTTTTTGCTAACTGATAGAAATCTAAAGAGGATTTTCATTTTAAGATTCCACCCAGCATCTCTGCTTCCAGCTGCCAGAGTTGACCTGTGTCTCAGCACCTGTGCTTCCTCTCCATTTATATTGTGTGCCTAGTAACCAGATATGTCCTAAGGTACCAGAAAAGCCTACGAGAGTGTCTTTTGGGTTTGTGAATGCTAACAATTTTTTCCCCATATAAATTAGTGATAATTGCTTCTTTGGTTTATGCCATTTTGGCTTATAAAAAGTTTTGCAGGAACGTTCTATTTTTGGATAGCAAGAGAGTCCTGTATGTCCATGACGAGGGTTAAATTTTTCTCTAGAGGTATTACTATTAGTCAGACTACTCAGTTGCTATTAAAATGATCCAACTCAGTTTTTGGTTTGAATTTTGCATGGTGGCAAGTTTGCACCTTATGTAACCATCAACTTAAGTGGCATGATGAATCATTTTTCTTGCTATAATGTCGTCATGGACCTTTCCGGGCTGCACACTTGATACATGAGATCAAAGTCCTCTCAGCACGTTGGCCTGTTTCTTGTAGAGCAATGACCATAGTTGTGATTTTTTTTGGTGGTGGTGGGGGAGATGTCTTTGTGTAGTGTTTCTATCTCCTGGACTCGGAGCTAGAAGCGTCTGTCTCATCCTACCCTCCTCTCGGTACTTAGAGTGCTTACCCCACAGTAACATTCAAAAAAAGATATTGAAAAGTAAAGGTCAGAGAATAGGTAGAAGAAAGAGATTGGTTGGATAGAGAACAAAGCAGGAAAATAGCAGTTTCAAGAGAAATTTAAGACGATGACCCCTGGTATAATCCCTTGAAACCACAAAATGTGCTCAAAAGCTGTAGGATTGCAGATTCTTGTCGATATGCATCGTTCCACTATATTCATGTGATGAAGAAGGGTTCAAACAATATGGTTATTTATGTTACAGGCTGGATTGAGTTGGTTTTTATGGGGCTCTGTGGAAGGCAGCTGATAAACCTCTATGTCCAGAGACAAAGTATCATCCTATGGGATGCCAGGCGTGAACTAGAAGACGGACAACACAGTGACTTGTGTGTGATTTTCTCACACCTGCCGGCCAGCAGCATACAGGCGGAGCACTGACAAGCATCAATGGCTGTAGAGTAAAACATCCTGTGTTCAGACTAGTTCTCTTTGATGGTTGAATGAACTGCAACCTATTTTAAGGAGTTAAAAGACAATTCCCTGAATATTTGAATAACAGCTTGAATCAAGCATTTATGAAGTGGTGTTGGCTTGGTCCACTTTCCTCCGGGAGCCTGGTTTCTAGCTGGATTGCATGTATCATTGGAATGTAGGGAATATTAAAGACCCACGACTCCTGGGGGTGTCTGAATTTGAAACAGAGCCACTTTTGCATAACATTTTAAGGTGATTGTGAAGTGCGGGTTATCTGGGTACCCATTCACTTGGGCAGTGAGTAAGACAAGAATAAGGATAGAAACACACCTGGGTCTGCTGCACCTTGTTCTGTCCTTTTGTTCAGTAGTTTAGTCATGGAGTTACCACCGGCTGCCGCCCAGCTTAGGAAACCAAGCGCGGCCAATGAAATTACTCTGCTCTGCTCTTCCTTTCCTTCCTTTTTCTCAATACAGTTTTGTTTTCTCGAGTTTTATGGAGATTGTGTCATTCGGTACACATCCTTTTACAACTTGCTCTTGGAATTCAGCTACCCTCCACCCCGATTTATCCATGTAGATGAATTTAGACCCAATTAATTGCAAGTGTAACCTTAGCTACCGTGCACTATTGCAGTGTACGGTTATTTATAATCGGTTCAGTCTTATGCTGGCGATGGAGGTGGTTTCCATGGTTTTCCGAATGCAGAGTTGCCGTGAACATCCCTGCCACGTCAGGGACCGTGGCTGGGAGTGGAATGGCTGGTGGTGCAGAAGGCATTTCACCTGGCCCCTGGCTCGCGCGAGAGATTTCCCAGCTTATACTTCACTGGCAGTCCGAGAGCGCCCACCTGTTCCTTTTCCCTGCAGCCAGCAGATTTTGATTTTCATAAACTTGATTATGGTGAACTCCCCTTTGAAGTCCTTCCCTGATGATCGGAGGGTGCATGTGCTTGATTGACATCCTGCCTCTGCTGCGTATTTGGCCGTCTTCTTTAGTGCAGTTTTCTTCATGGATGGAAGCTAAGCAGATGCACGGAACATCTTTTCTGTTGCTGCTATTAAAATATCCCACCATATTCACTCTAAATATAGTTTAAACCTCAGTGACCTGCTCTGTGGCATTAACATATAAATAGCAAGTTGACTTTTCATATTTGGTTTGGAAAGACTGTCATTTTTACCCAGATTCATTACTCGTTTCCATTGAGAAGCTCAGAAACCCCGTGCCAGCTGCACGTGGGGAGGAGCCCAGGCTCTGCAGTTAGAGACCCAGGCTGCAACTCCTGCTCCCCTCTGACCAGTTTTGTAGCCTTGAACAGGCTGCCTTACCTGTCTGAGCCTGTCCCTTCCTCCCTGTTCCTCATCTGTATATGGAGGTCATCAGATCATCGAGAGGTCTAGGCATACTGTGGCTTGAGTGTCCTGTGCAGAAAATAGTCCGGGCAAGAAATAGTGTGGAAACACATCTCCTGTTTTGTCTACTACCTGTTGCCCATATGGAATTCCAAGCAGGGTTTCCACATAGCAAAAAGGACGAAGCGAATGTTTTCCAAAGCATTACCCCTATCTTATGTTGAAGCTCCTTATACATTTCAAATCACTTTTCAATATTTTGTTGCTTCTTCTTTGTGGGAAATTTGGGAGGGAGCAAGGGAGGGGAAAAGGGAGGCAGTCCTCCTGATTTATCCTCTTTTTCCTGAGGCAGGAGAAAGCGGTGGATCCAGGACACGGGACTACAGTTCCTAATAATTACTCTGGGAGGTTGTGTCTTTTGTTTTTTGTTTGTTGAGTTTTGCTTTATGTGTGGCTTCTGTTTTCCTCTAAAAGCTTTCTAGCAAAGTAGAGAGAAGCAGGTTTAAGCAGTTTGCATTTTGTATTATTTTCTCTTAGAAGATAAGGGTGGTTGGCAATAAAAATATAAGGAAATTTTCCAAGAAAATGAAAATGTTTCTATTAAAATCTTAAAAAGATTTGTTCATTTTTGAGGGAAAGTGAGTTGAGGGGAAGTGCAGAGGGAGAGGGAGAGAGAGTCACAGGCAGACTCCCTACTGAGCATGGGGCCCAACGGGCTTCGAGATCCCACAACTCTGAGATCACGACCTGAGCCCAAACCAAGAGTCAGACGCTTAGCTGACTGCACCCCCCAAGAGCCCCAAAGAAAATGACAATGCTTTTTAATAGATGGTGTCCTCTCAGCCTACAGGCCCTGCTAGACTTACCCCTCGGACCCTTCACACCTCACTTGAGAGCATCTCACCACCCCTCCCAGCCGCCACTGCCCCCCCAACCCAAGATGCACCTGCTGCCTCTCCTCTCCTTGCTTTGTGCTTCTGGTTTGCCTTTGTTTGTTTTGCTTTTGTGTCGGGTCTCTTAGCGCCCTTGCCCTCTCTGTCTGGGTCATGCTTGTGCCACTGGGATGGAGGCGGTGTCCCACAGATAGACTGAATGAATCAATGTAAAGTAAACTTCTCCCTTGGAAGTACATGCAGAATGTCTGCTTGACACTAACATGGTCAGTAACTTGAGCCGGAGTGTAACCGAGGCGTCTCAGGCTACAAAGCATCCACACTGACTTGTTGGATATTTTTATCAGACTTGTTTATCAGACTTGTTTATCCAGGTACATGTAAGCTCAGGGAGAGAGAGTCGAGGCTGATCGTTGATCTTTGCTGAATTTTATTTTCATTAAGGATACGTGAAAATGTGCAATCCAATTTTGGATTTTTTTTTTTTCATATCCAATGCTGTAATGACAATAGAACTTACCCCCAAATCAGCCATAAATCCTGCTCTAATTGCCTCTCATTTTTCTAAGGTTTTCTGTATATGCATCTGTATATTTTATACCATTATAATCAGTGTCTATGCAAATTTGAGTTCTTCCCTTAGCATATCAAACATATTGGCGTTAGTATATATTCTCCCATGTGGCTTTTTAGTGGCGAAGTATTTTTGCATACCACTGTGTATACAACAAATTCCATGTTCTTGAACATATAGGTCATTTGCAGTTTTTATGGCTATCAAGAATGCTAAGGTGATTTTCTTGGTTTTTCTGTTATTTATGTAAGTGTGTGTGTAGCCAAATGTAGGGAGCTCATAGGTGGTATATACAGAGGTTAAGGGCATGGCTGTGGTGTCATGTTGCCTGCGTTCAAAGCCTTGCTCTGCTGCGTACTGGATGCCCCCAATAGTCTGGCAAGCTATGTGTCCTCTAACTATAGTCCATTTGTAAAATGGAGGAATTTCTAGGATTTCCTAGGGTTGTTTTAGAGATTAAGTGATATATTGTATCAGTGATATAGGAGTGCAATATATGAGATGTGGTATGCAAATTGCTTACAACACGGTCTGATACAAAATGAATGCTCATTAAAATTTAGCTATTAAATAATCCAGGTTTGTGGGAGTGGTGGGTTTGGTGGAAGCAGAGATGAAGAGTGGCCATGGTTATGCTGATCATTGATGAAGCTGCGTGCCGAGTGTGAGGACACTACACTATTTTTTCTATTTTTTTAAATGTTTGACTTTATTTTTTATTATTTTTTATAGAATGAAGTAAAAGTACACACAATACAAAAACCCTTTAGGTTTTATATTTATTTTTTGGTTTTGGATTATTTTCTTTGGACATGTTGCTAGGTGAAGAGTCACCAGGTGGGATGTTGTATAATCCTTGTGGAACATGGCCAAATAGCTTTAGTAAAGGGTTATGCTCAGGACTTCCCACAATGTGTAGGTAAACCAGATTTGTCACAGCCTTAAACATGCAAGGGTAATACCCTGTGCTAATTTTCATCAAATTTTATAAATAAAATGGTACTTCAG
Source organism: Mustela nigripes (assembly GCF_022355385.1). Taxonomy (NCBI): domain Eukaryota; kingdom Metazoa; phylum Chordata; class Mammalia; order Carnivora; family Mustelidae; genus Mustela; species Mustela nigripes. The sequence goes on from NC_081560.1 coordinate 185,997,972, forward strand.
TTATTTTAGCATCCCCTCCCCACCCCCATCCTGCTTCCTTTTCATTGAAGTATAGTTGGCACAAAATGTTCCATGAGTTGTAACAGCATGACCTACAGCGCGGTGATTACGCTGTGCTCACCCCGAGTGTAGTTCCCATCTGTCACTGTAAATGCAGTTGCAGGATCAGACACTGTCTTCCCTGTGCTGTGCCTTTCATTCCCTTGACTTATCTGGTGCAGAACTATAAGCCTGGATCTCCTGTGCCCCGTCACCCTCTTTGTCCCCCCCCCCCCCCTGCCTCCCCCACCGCTGGCAGCCACCAGTTCGTTCTCGTGTCCATGGATCTGTTTTTGCTTTCTCAACACTCCGTTTTGATTAGTAGTAACTTTGAGCATTTTCCTAATTGTATTTCCTGGTGGTTATAATTTTTCCAGCTTGTCTACTTCTATCCTTGGTCCTTTCATCTATTGGGGTTTTATAGGATCCCATTCTATGAAAACACTAGGATAGTTTGGTGGAGCTAAGGCCATTTTGGCTGTCGCATCTCATTTTTAAGTTAAAGGAAAAAGCCGTCCTCGCTCTGTGGCTACTGTGATATTTGACTGAAAATTCCTTCTTCGGTACGTATTCATGACAAACATTGTGGGATACTTATAAAAATCCAGGGTGTAGGAACGGTTATGATCTCCTTGTCATATTGATTTGGAATATGGTTTTGATTTATGGTTGCTATAAATAGATGGTCAAGCCATGACGAATTGCTTCGAGGTGGCAGTCACCACTGTCCTTTATATAATGTCCCCTCAGTGTGCTGTCATCTTCATTACAAACCATCTGCCACTTGAGGCCAGGATGCAGATGTCCCTTGTCAATGAAATTTGACCTCAATAAATCTGCAGGTGTCTTTGGAAGGACAGGGAAAGGGCCATTCTGCTTCGGTGGTTCTGTATCGACAGCGATGAGACTCCTACTTGCTTCTCCATCATTTTGTGCTTTCTGTGACCGTCATCACCACTAATTTCAATGTGGGCTGCGATCACGAGTTCCCTCCGTAGCTTTTCAAATCCCATCACGTGCCCGTCATCAGGAGACCTGGGTAATTGGATATTGGTACTAATTCCTCATTTGAATCTCCTTTTATAGGGTTGGCACATTTCTGTTTTATTATATTATTACAACCTGAATTTAAAAATTAGGGTGTTAATGTTGTACAGTGGCTTACTTATACCTGAGAGCATTTGTGTTTAGACCTATACTTTGTAAATGATAGTTCTTTAAAAGGTGGGTTTCTTGTGTGCTTGAGAGCCATATTTTTTTTTACCATCTTTGTAACCACTGGGACTAATGGGGACAGTGTGTGGAGGCTTCTATTTTATGTTCATATTATTTATTACTTGGCAAATGGCGGGAGGGGCATGGAACTGTCCTATTTGTCAGATTTGCATGAGAACTTTTTTTTACAAAGAATGTCTGTGGTGCACAACACAGGCATAAATCCTCACGCCATCATCTTTCTGCAGTCTGCCTTGAAGTATTTCCTTTTTCATAATTTGGAAAACCTTTTCTTTTGGTATTTATTTTATTGAATTATAATTGACCTATAACATTAGTTTCAGGTGTACAACAGAGGGATTCAATATCCGTGTGTGTGGCACTGGGGTCCCATAGGGAGTCTAGTTACCATTGGTTCCCACACTTAGTTACAAAACATTTTTCTTTGCTTCCCGTAATGAGGACTTTTTAAGATCTGCTCTTATCAACTTGCAAAGATGTAGAATGATGGTGTTTACATATGTTTACCATGTCCATGGTGCATTATATTCTCCTGACTTATTTGTAGCTGGACGCTCATACATTTCTGCCCCTTTTACCCCCACGCCTCCCCTTCCACCCTGACCTCAGACACCACCAACCTGTTCCTATTGGAAAACTTCAGATAAGTTAACCACGATGGAGAGAACCTACCAACTGTTTAGGAACCACACAAAGTTGAAGGTAAGGTTTGTTTCTTCCTTTTTGTTGTATCGTGAGGAAAGTTAAGTTTTAAGCCAGAGCCTGTGACATGAGATTCTGTGATTGTCTAAATTTTGACACTGGTTACCAGACTTAAGCAAAAAGCATCTTTTAAGAGATCTGATACTCACAGGAAAAAGAGTTCTAAAAGTTCTGTATAAAAAGTAGCCTCTAACACTGTATATTAACTATCCTGGAATTAAAACAACAAAGTAGCATCTTAATTTGTATCTATTAGTGTATGTTTATGGTGTGTTGTACATTCATTTTATAAAACTTATAAAAGGCAATTCCCCAAATAGTGGTTATGATAGAAGATAAATACAAATATGGATATGAACATCTTTTTTTTTTTTTTAAAGATTTTATTTATTTATTTGACAGATCACAAGTAGGCAGAGAGGCAGGCGGGGTGGGGGTGGGGGAAGCAGGCTCCCCGCTGAGCAGAGAGCCCAATGCGGGACTTGATTCCAAGACCCTGAGATCATGACCTGAGCCGAAGGTAGAGGCTTTATTCCCCTGAGCCACCCAGGTGCCCCTGGATACGAACATCTTGGTTAAATAGCAAAAAGGTGAGCTTTCGAGTTTTTTTAAGAATACTAATTTAAGGGTGCCTGGGTGGCTTGTTCGTTTAAGTGTTTGCCTTCAGCTCGGGCTGTGATCCCAGGGTCCTGGCCCGGAGTCCCGCGGCGGGCTCCCTGCTCAGCGGAGAGCCTGCTGCCCCCTCTTGCTCTCTGACCCTCCTCCCTGCTTGTTTGCTTTCTCTCTCAAAAAAAAAAAAAAAAGTTTTTTTATAAAAATGTTGATTTCAGTCACCTTAAGAAAGATATGTTACTTGTCATCCAGGCACTGAGTTACTCCTAGAGTAGAGGGAGTCAGAGCTGGGAAGGTAGATGCGCTCCCCACCGCTCCTGCCCCCCGGCTGCAATTCTGGCTTCCCCGCGAAGTGTGGGGGTGACAAAATAGAAAAATGGAGGAATCTGTGCCCGTACTGGTCGTACACTCGATGCAGCCTATTTTTCCAGTATGATGTGTACTCCCTGGCCTGGCCGACTTCTCTGGGGTTATCTCTCTCACTAATTGTTTACTCCAGACCCTATAGTCACCGTTTCTTGGCCTCTCAGCGCCATCTCTCCCTCCGTTCCATGCTGGACACGAAGCGGCACCCGGCTGTCTTCCTACCCACGTTCACAGTGTCAAGGTGAACGGCAGCCAAGCCTCTCTGCCTTCTTGGCCCCTGCTTAGGGTTCTGTGCTCTTCTCAGACCATGTTCTTTTTGGTGGACTGAGTTCCCGAAGATCAGCGTCTCCCTGACCCCAGGGCCGGGAGGGACTTCCCCTCCCTTCCCTCTCCGGTATGCAACAGCCCTGCACTTCAGACAATGGGGTCTCCATTTTTCTTGTCATGCTCATTTTCAATTTCCTGGGGGTTTAAGCGGGTTCACAAGTCAAGACTTACTTAAAAGGAATGGTTTGGGAAAAAAAAAAAACCCCAAAACCTGACTCTCAACTCTTGGAAAACACCTTGACGGTTACCAGAGGGGAGGTGGCTGGAGGGCTGAGGGGGAAAGGGAAGGGGATTGAAAGACACTCATCGTGATGAGCACCGAGGAAGATATGGAACCCGTGAACCATTATGTTGTACACTGGAAACATAACACTATGTTAATGACACTGGAGTTAAAATAAAACAAAGGGTTCGAAGAAAACTTTAGATTGAATGAAAAGATTTTTCACCCAGGTCTACCTTTTGGATCTCTGCTCCTACGAGGCAGTATAGTTCAGGGTTAAAAATAGGGACTTCTGAGTCAGATTCCCCGGTTTTGCCTATACTATGGTCTGACTTTGGGCAAGTTCTTTGACCTCTCTTGTGTCTCTGATACTTTATAAGGGTAGCAGGATTTTTGTTATCTCCAGGTGAATTGGTAAATGACCATACAGCATCTATGACAGCGCTGGCACTCAGCGGGCGTCCCGGGGGTTTTGTTGTCCCCCTCCTCGCCGCTGGTCTCGTCCCGGCCATTGCTGTCGGCTCGCACGGAGGCTCAGTGCTGTCCCGGGCCTGTGTTCCCTTGGCATCCTAAGGTTTGGACTTGGGCCTGTAAACTGTTTATACATATATTTTAGGATCCTAAAACCAGTTCCCAAAATGTGTATAATAGCAAGTCATGACAAAAATACTAGAATCTTTATCAAAGAAAACACAAACTAAGTACAATGTTGTAAGGGTTAAAACACGCCTGTCAAATGACGGGAGGTTTGCCAAAGACGAAGACAACTTTGGTCTCCTCTGCTGTTTTATTTTGTTGTCCACCCCAAAAAACCCCAAAACTCTTCCCTGATGAGAATGCTCGATCATGTCCTGACTATAAGGGTCCTGTCTGGCATGAATGAATAGCTTTCCACCCAAAGCAGTTCTTGCCCAGGTGGAGATTCGCATCGTGGGAAGCTTTGTTGTTCTGTAAGGAAGACTTAGAGGGTAGCCTCACTGGTCTGTGCACAAACCCTCAGTGTTGGGGTATGACTGCCGTGCGGAACGGGGTCTCAGCCACAGCCTGTCTGCGGCTACCATGGCTGTGCGCTCGGTAAACCTTTACTCACGAGTGCTAGACCGTGGTGAGGCCATGGGCCAGGGAGATTTGAATCACTCCTTTAAAAAAAAAAAAAAATTAAATGAGGAACAACAACAAATCAACTTTCCAAACAGCACACCTTTTCTGGCAGGCCAGATCAGGGGGAGGGGTGATAGCGCAAGGGGACCCTGACTGTCCTGAGACTGCTGCCAGATGTGGGCACATTGCCACGTCTGGTGGAACTGGTGCCAGGTTCAGGCATCGAAGTCTGATCGTCCGGGGCTGAGCTCACAGACCGGGATCTCTCGTTAATTTACTGTATCGATGATTAGTAAAGAGCAAGGCAAGAGAAATGCTCGCATAACGGGGAATATTTTTTTAATTTAAATGTAATTAATTAACATACAATGTGTTATTAGTTTCAGAGGTAGAAGTCAGTGACCCACCGGTCTTATATAGCACCCAGTGCTCATTACATCTCGTGCCCTCCTTAATGCCCGTCACCCAGCATGACTGGAACATTATCTTTTTATTCCTCACAAAAATTCATGGTGAGCCATTTGACTTGTCCATTGTAAAATTTGGCATTAAATTAGAGTTCCTTGCCTGTCTTGATTTTGACTGAGATTCTCAGCCAGGCGTCTTTGGAATCGGAGTTTACTTGCCTTCTAATTATATTGGGGGTTATCTGCAATGGTCTGTTAGTCCTGCTCTTTGGATGGTTCTAGAAGGTTCTGGAAAGAAAAGAAAAAAGGGTTGCTCAGCACTGGTGTCGTAATGTCAGGGTGTGGGTCTCCAATACCTTCCGGGCAGTGTTGCTGGGATTAAAGGAGGTGCTGATTCCACAAGGTGAGGGTCTGGCAGGTAGGAGGTGTTCATGTGTTCTTTCCCCCACAGATATTAATTAGTACGTAGGACATTGAAATAGGTTTCTCTGAGGAAACCAACAGCCCCATGAGTCATGTTAGTCATTTTTATAGTTCTTAATATTTCAAGTATTGAAAATCATGTAGCCCCATGGACCACATAGATTTAAAATGAAGCATTTTGCCAAATAAGTCTTAAATTCTTAAAGAACTGAAACCCTACAAATACAGTGGCAAGTCTCCCTCCCCATGATCTCTCCGTCCCTTCCCCGAAGTCTTCGCGATAACTCTGTCCTGGTGGTGGGCGTTCTTCCCCAGCACGTATTCAACTTTTACTGCATATTTGTGTATTCACCAACAATACCTAGTGTTGTGTTGTAAAAACTGAAGCAGTGCGATGTAGCAGGTCCTTTGAGCATGTGATTTTCACCTCCTCATTGAGATTTACCTAGGTTACATGCAGACCTAGCTCCTTTTAGCTGCTGGGTAAGGTAGCATTGTACGACTCTGGAATTCGCGACTCCGTAGGCTAGTGAGTTATCACAAAACACTTTGAATATTTTTGACTGTTTCAGAGCATTAATTTAAACCCAGGTTTAGTCAACTCCATCATGCCATGCTTTGGTAGATATTAGGAAAATAAAGTTGAGAAGAATGAGCTTGCAGGCTGTCCCCTGGTGTATCCAGAGGAAGTAAAGGAAATTGGTGGTTGTCTGTCCTCCTGGCCTGGAGCAGGCAAGATCAGGGCAGCCCTGCCTTCCTCAAGGACGGCTACACTGTAGGATGCCCCAGAGTCTGCGGCGAGTAGACTGTGGTCTGTGTGTCCGCTACCAAGACAGGGCTTCTGGGAAGTCCAAGACCCTTTCTTAGTGAATAGTGAGTCTGGTAAATCACTGAAACTTCTGAGGCCCGAAAGGCCCTGTGAGATACAGAGGGTTTTAAAGACAAGTGTCAGACATCTGGGACACCTGGGTGGCTCTGTTGGTTAAGCGTCTGACTCTTGATTTTGGCTCAGGTCATGATCCTAGGGTTCTGAGATCAAGCCCCACATTGGGCTCTGTGCTGGGCGTGGAGCCTGCTTAAGGTTCTTTCTCTTTCTCCCTCTGCTCCTCTGCCTGCTTGTGTTCTCTCTCCTAATAAATAAAATCTTAAAAAAAAAAAAAAGTGTAAGACATGGGCCCAGCCCTCAAGGAAGTTAAACATCTCACAGGGGAGGTGAAGCTAACACGAAACACAACAGCCAGATGCTGACCACCGTGGTGTGCTGTGCCCCTAGTCCTCTTCCACAGCAACAGACTAACCTGTATTTTCCTCCACATCTTTCTCTGCATCTCATTCAAGAATACCTTCTGGAAATCCTTTCAAGGCATCTAGTCTAGAACTAGTTCATTTTTTTAAATGTATACATTTTTTATTATGTTATATTACAGTTCATTTTTAAAGGACCATGTAATATCTTGTTTGCCGTAACCTGCTAAAAACTGCAGCATTTCCTGTCCTTGTAGAGGCATCCCTCTGTGCTTTGGTGCTCTGGTTTCTGCAGGCATGGGGTGGCTGGAGAGGCGGCTATAGGTATGTTTAATTTTAAAGCTTGCTGCCATATTGCTTTCTAAGAAGGCTAGGATTCCCATTTCCCTGCCAGCAATGTTTGAGACCGTCCTCTCCCTACACTGTCATCTCTCCTTGTTATGCTCTTTCGTCTGGAGCATCTGGACATGATGTTATATACGATTGTTATCAATTTCTGTGTTTGTTGGACATTGTTCGGGCTGTTTGTTTTCAGTGTTTTGTGCACTGCTCATCTTTCGTCTGGTTGGTTATTAGCCTTTGGGTTTTTCCCTTGGTTAGTCTGCAAAAGCTGTTAATCTAGAAGAGATAGCAATCCTTTGTCATCTGCAATACATAAAACATTTTGCAATGATCCACAAGTGAACTATCGTATGGATGGGTTAAGATATGATCTTCTTGACAAAGTATGTCGTAGCTCACCACATCAGCTGGATTTTCTGTCACTTGAGCTTTTCCGAGATTCTTCAAGCAGCAGGGAGGGTACTTCCGTCTGTGCTGGAGGCGGAGGGAAACCGTCTGATCTCTCCCTATTGTAATGCATTCAGCTGATCTCGGGTCCTTTTGGAAATGGAGTCCTGAAAGTCTGTATTGTTTTTTGTTTTTTTTTTTTTAGAAATCACACCATCCCCAAAGCCTCATCCACCTGTTGTGGGCAAAGTGACTCATCACAGCATCGAATTATACTGGGATCTGGAAAAGCGAGCAAAACGGCAAGGACCTCAGGAGCAGTGGTTCAGGTTCTCGATCGAAGAAGAAGACCCCAAAATGCACACTTACGGTATCATTTATACGTAGGTGCAATGTTGAATTGCTTAACACTTTGCTTTGATTTCCTGATGAGCTGGAATGGTTTCTATTGTCTCTGACAAGACTCATTCTGAAATGAAAGAAAGAAGTGAGCCAGCATCATTTGCATGCATGCTGCTCACGAATTAGAATTTTTGGAAAATCAGCATGAGTGGTCACTCTGAAACAAAGCCTCCTCTACCTTCGAGAGCTTCTTTGGCTCCTGCAGTGTTCTAATGGTATATTTTAAAACTCTAAAATGTAGAGACACAATCAAGAGGATTTGAGATTGGAGGAGGCTGCTGTGTTCAGAGATGTGGACGGGGACCCCCTGTCTGCCCAGGATGCCTCCGGACCGCCTGGCACACTCCTGTTCTCGGTTAGCTGTTCCCAGGCAGTGCTGGTCCTCAGGGCTGGGTCTTCCTCATTAGGTTACCCTGAGCGTGTTTCCTTCTGTTTTCACGTGGCTGTTTCCTTCATGCTATGCAAATATCAGGTGGAACATCCCTTCCGCCAAAGGCCTTCGGAAATGGCCGCGCTCCCACCCAGGCATCTCCTCTGTCCTGACTTTGTCTCATGAGCTCCTAACCTTCAGCTCTGCTGGAATTATCTGTCTTGTTGGCGTGTTTGTTTTGTCTTCCTACTAGTGTTTAAACTCTGAGAGAGGCAGGAAAGATTCCTGTTTGCATAACACCTGATGCCCCTGCCCCTAGGCCGTGCTGGCACGTCGCAGGCCATCTGAGTACTTGTCCCACGGATTAATAAATAAATGTAACTGGGGTAATCAAGAAGTCATTTTTTTTTCCAACTCCTTTCTTCCTTTGGACTGCTTTACCACGTGTGAAACGACTATCTTAGGGATACCAAAAACGCAATACAAATACAGCTGTGTGAACTCTAATTAGTCTTGAGATAACTGTAGAATCATTTCAGGTTGTAAGAAATGACAGAGATCTGGTGTATGTATTGCCCACGTCCCCTGGGGACTAACATCACCGGATGCTGTAGGGTGGCCTCACGGACTGGGGCTGATGCCGTCAAGGCCCAGGGCATCTCTGGCATTTTGCCAGTCTTTTCTCAAGGTGGCATCGTGATGATCTTGAGGGTATTAACAGAGGATTTCACTCTTCCCTGAATGATAATATCCTGGGGATTTAATGAACGTTTGGTTGGTTGTGGTTTTGTTTTTTTAAGATATAAACAACAACACATAAACCCCCCCCCCAAACAACAAAAAAACCAAATACATTTATCTGAAATGTAGTTACCATCTGCAAATAATTCTGGCCCCATGACTCGAAAATGGTGTTTTAATGAGGTCATGCCATGGTGTTCTCCATTTAGGTAATTTCCATCTGAAGTCTGAAAGCATGAGTTACGGCATTGGAAGTAGGAGTATGCGGAAGGGAAGAAACATTGTTTCTTTCCCGGGTCCCCTGGCGCCCACCCTGCTCTCGGGCTGCAGGTGGGGCCGTGCTCTAGGCTCCTTCCTCTTCGCTTCTCTGCCTGCAGTCCCCGGAGGAGGGAGGTTGGGGACCACCTCCCCGCACCCCCCAGCCCCCCAACTGGAGAGCAGCTATGCACTGGCCTCCGGCCTGGGGCGTCTGTCGGGGGTGTTGCACGTTCTGCAGAGGCATGAGTGCCGCCCTGCTCCGGGGTCTGCTGGGAGGAGGGTCTGGCTTCACGGAGCTGGTAGCAAGCCCTGCCAACCGCCACCCTCCGAGAAGAGGCTGCCGAGGCCCGCCACTAGGTGGCAGGATGAGACTGTGTTAATCTCGACTCGGCGCTCCTTCCCCTGCTCTCTCCAGGTTGCCTCCAGACCAGCAACGCCTTCCTTTGAAAAAGTGGTTTAGAACATCTGACCTTGGAATCAGGATTTAAGAACTTCCTTTTACTTGTCTGTTTCTGTCCCTGTTCACCGCCGGCCGATCCTGAATCAGGGATGTCCTCACAGACCCTTCCCTGGTTTTGTGAGTTCTCCCTTTGCAAACGCCTGGTCTGCTCCCTCCCGAGGTCGTGGCATTTATGCCCCTCGAGGATGCAGACTCCATCTTCGGACTCCTTCCCTGATGAGCTCCAGGAGCGCGTTTGCTGAATTCTCTTGCCTTCCAGCCGTCCGTTCTGTCTTGCTAATCATCCTTTTGTCAAGTTCTCTTCAGGGAGTCTCCATTTCTGGAAGCATGAAGGTCAGACTCCGTCCATGATGTCCTTCACAGGCTACCTACAACCTGCCCGCCTTGTTGTCTCTCTCATTTCTGAGCAGGAATCCTCCACCGAGATCTGTTTCCTGTCCTTTGAACAGGCCCTGATTTTTCCTGTGTGTATGTTCAGCTGTTTTCCCTGTCAGAACAGTGTCCCCTCATCCCACACTTTCTTCCACAGGGTCGGATTCTACCTCGACCGAGAAACTTGTTACTAACCTGTTGTCTGCCCCTCTAAATTCCTATGACAACTGTGCATTTCATTCATTCACTCACGATTATCCTGTATTTCATTCATTCGGTCTGCATGTATTAATGGGTAACTGCTATGTTGCAGACACTGCTGGATGCAGGGGTTGTGCACTGAACAAACCGACAAAAATTCCTCCCTCATGAGAAAAACAAATAAGAGATATAAGTGAAAATGCAGAGTAGGTAAATACAAATGGTGAGAAGACCAAGGAGAAAACATAGGAAAAGTTGAGGGTTTGGAACAGAGATAAAGGTTTCCCTAGAAGGTCGCATCTGGCTAAAGAAGAAGCTGAGGCTGATCTGGAGTCTGGAGAGTATCTGAAAGAAGAACATTCCAGGTAGAAGAAATAGCAAGTGAAGCCCCTTTGAGATGGGACTGGACCAGGTATGTTCCAGGAACCCAGGGGAGTCGAGTGGGTGAGGAGAAGAGCAGCAGGGGATGAGGTCAGTGAGGCTGTCACTGGGGTCCGTGGCTGGGACAGAGCCGTGGCAGGAAAGCCAGGGGCGACTGCTAAGCTGTGGAGTGGCAGGGCCTGGTTGACGCTCTTGCTCTCTGACGATCATTCTAGCTGCTGAGGTGAGAACAGGCCCAGGGAGGCACAAGGCAGCCGTTGCTTTTACAGTGAGTGAGGTAGAGAGGATGGAACCGGGCGAGCCGTAGCTGAGTTTAGGATGGTTTGAAAGACAGACTTGAAGACTTTGCTGGTGGCTCCGATACGAGATGGGAGAGAAAGAGGAGCATCAAGGGTTCGATCCAGACCCGCCCCTTCCGGACAGCGAGTCAGGCTGCATTCAACCTCAGCTTCAGAATCTCTGTGCTTTAGGACGACAGTTTCCCAGACGACACTCCCGGTGTGTCGGCCGTGGCTCCATTCCACGGTGTCTGTCTTCCATGTCCGCCTGGGCTGAGGGAGCAGCCTCTGCCTGGAGGTCGCCAGTCACTGTGGCTGGGGGCAGAGGGCAGGCCACACTGTTTCTAGAAGCTTCCGCCCAGAATGATACATTTCACTCCTGCTTCTGCTTCCTTGTTCAAAGCAAGTCCTACGGTCATGTCTGAGTTTGACAGGGCAGGGGGAATGAGACCCTTGTTCTGTCCCCAAATATTTGGGAACAATAATCTCATCTTCCACAGGTGGTGTGAGGGGACTGGGCCCGAGCATTTCCAGTTACAACGATGGGAAGATGGGGGGTGAAGAGAGGAGGGGAGACTCCGCGGGGGCATCAGGTGGTGGCCAAGGAGAGACGTCAGGGAGCAGCAGCTGGGCAAGACTGGCCTAGGGGACCGTCCCCAGCAGAAGGCTGGATTGGAACCGGGGGCGGAGGGAGCATAGAGAGAGAGGGCAAGTCTGGCAACTGGGTCTTTAGGCGTTCCAGTATTGGGTTTCTTAGGTTCCATGTTTGTTCAGCGGCCACATCAAATATTTGCTTAGGGACTAAAAACAAAAATACCAGAGTGTGTTAGACTTTCATAGGCTCTGATCGACTGTGGAAAAGTCCCAAGATTGTCTCATTCATTTAGGTACCATGCCCAGGCCATGGGAACTTGCACTTTCTTTTCTTTCTTTCTTTCTTTCTTTTTTTTTTTTTTTTGATTTTATTTATTTATTTGACAGAGATGACAACCAGGCAGAGAGGCAGGCAGAGAGAGAGGGAGAAGCAGGCTCCCCACTGAGCAGAGAGCCCAATGTGGGGCTCGATCCCAGGACCCTGGGATTATGACCTGAGCCAAAGGCAGAGGCTTCAACCCACTGAGCCACCCAGGCACCCCAGAACTGGCACTTTCTCCACGAGTTTGCTGAATGGCTTCCGTTTGTCCCCCCATGGCTGGGTGGCGATCGCTGCAGAGTACCAGGGCCCCTGTGTGGGTCTGGTACTCTTCTGGGGTCCCCTTGATTCAAGGGAGAGCCTCCAGCCTTCCCTAGTTGTGCCAGTGACTTCTGTCTTCTGAACAGACAGAAGTGTGATTCCTCTTTCCCGGGGCCGAAGGGGCTGCTTGCTTCAGCAAGACCGGAGGATCCTTAGCAACGCTGGACTTTACTGGCGCACTCTGGTTTCATGGTGGTCTGAAAGGATGCTAGGTCTTTGACACCTGACACTGAATTCCATGGAAGCTTGGATATGATACTCGATTTTTGCTCCTCAAAATCTTTTCAGAAGCCACAAATCCAGGGCTCGGTCTCTACGAGTCCCGTAACAATAGATACGGACGCGTACTCACATAACAAGAAAATCTACCTACTCTTGAACTCCCTTTGGGCTAGGTGGCTCTGTTTTTGCTGGTGGTGATAATGATTTTTAAAACCATAGTTTTACTGAATACTTATTTTGGTTTTAGAGCTTTGCTTTTGTGGTAAATATATATATTGACTTTTTTTTTTTAAATTTTTTATTTTTTATAAACATATATTTTTATCCCCAGGGGTACAGGTCTGTGAATCACCAGGTTTACACACTTCACAGCACTCACCAAAGCACATACCCTCCCCAATGTCCATAACCCCACCCCCTTCTCCCAAACCCCCTCCCCCCAGCAACCCTCAGTTTGTTTTGTGAGATTAAGAGTCACTTATGGTTTGTCTCCCTCCCAATCCCATC